>NW_006285779.1:3077973-3086878 GCF_000327345.1 Myotis davidii
TGTCAGAGATAAAAAGGGGATTTTCAGCACTTAGGTTCCAAAGACTCAGAATTCACAGGGCACCTGTTTTCTACATCACCATGTTATTTCCCAGCATCATCTAGTTTGTGCAGGCTCCCAGCTCCCTCTGCCCGAAGTCTGGGTGAGTGCTGGGGTCCAACCCCAGCAGGTCCAGGGGTTCCCAAAGGTGTAGACTGAGTTGGTGAAGAAGGAATGGCATGGAGACAGCGTTCAGTTGATCAGCAGCCTAGCCTGGATCTCTAGCCAGGATCTCCAGCCAAGTTCTGGTCTGGATCTCCAGTGAAGTTCTGAGTCCATGTTCTCTTGCTAGGTTCTTTAGCCAGGTTCGCCAGGTTCTATAGCCATGTTCCCTTGTTAGGTTCTCCAGCCAGGTTCAGTCACCAGGTTCTAGTCAGGTTCTCTTGCCATGTTCTATCCAGGTTCTGTAGCCAGTTTCTGTGGCCAGTTTCTTCAGCCAGGTTCTGTCTAGTTTCTCCAGCCAAGTTCTGTAGCCAGGTTCTGTCCAGGATCTTTTGCTATGTTCTCTCGCTAGGTTCTGTCTCTAGGTTCTGTGTCTAGGTTCTGTGTGTTGTTGTCTTGTTACATCTGTATTTATACCAGTTGATTCCAATCCTATCAATCTCTATTCCAAAGGTTAGGGTGTTTCTTATCTCCATTCCAGGGAGTAAAGATTATGTACTTAAGCATGATTGTTCGTAGTTAAAGGGATTAACTACCCGCCTGGCACTTAGTTAAGGGGTTTTATTCCCTCCCTAGCTTCAGGGAAAAATCCCTACCTGGGGAAACAACCTTTCTCAGAGAGGTGACCTTGGTTAAAACACATAGTGCCAAGAAGGTGAGCAAACATATTAAGAACAGTATGCCATATATGCCAGGTCCCTTGAAACAGCAAGGATGGACCGGCTCCCGGCAGGTGAGGGGCTGAGGGCTGTTTTCAGGCCGACTGAAGCTCCCAACTGCTCCTTTTTTTCTTTATTTTGGGCCAGCTTTAGCTCTGGCTCCAGCTTTGAGGCCTCTGCTGCTGAAAGAAGGTATCTGGTTTGTTTGGGTTCTATAATTGAAACAATGTATAACTCCAGCTCTGAGATCCAGGGCTCGCTGAAAGCAGGTTTCTGGGGTTTTGTTTAGCTTGTATATTTGTTACAATGTTTCTTAAACTGCAAGCTCAGAGGCCAGCAAGGCAAGCGGGGAACGTTGGAGTCCTCCGTCACTGAAGCAAGCAAGCCTCATGTTAGTTTCAAGCTGCCTGGCTGCCGGCTGCCATCTTGGCTGGCAGTTAATTTACATATCTCGCTGATTAGCCAATGGGAAGGGTAGCGGTTGTACACTAATTACCATGTTACTCTTTTATTAGATAGGATAGTTTTCCAGTTATTGCTGTGAGTGGATGGGAAAAAAGTCCCACCTACCAGTTAGATATATTGGACAAAAGAATGATTATGGGCTCTGAGCTTCAAAATAGTCTGTAGTAGTTTGAAATGACAGTTTCAGGTCATTTACCTGTAGCATGAATTAAGACCGTTTAGTATTTCAACATAAAAATATATTTGTCTTTTTAAAAAATATGTAATTCCATTGACTTCAGAGAGGAAGGGAGAGGGAGATAGAAACATCAGTGATGAGAGAGAATCATTGATTGGCCGCCTCCTGCTTGCCTCCCCTAGGGATTGAGCCCATAAACCGGGCATGTGCCCTTGACTGGAATCGAACCTGGGACCCTTCAGTCCACAGGCTGACACTCGTTCCACTAAGTCAAACCAGCTAGGGCTATATTTGTCTTTTATTAGTTTTGGGGGGCTGAACTGTGGGGAAACAGCCAAGGGTGGGGCATGCTAATTTCTTCTCATGAGGCTTTTTGCTGTGCTTGTTCTGTATTATGGATTGATACTATGCAAATATTTCCCATTGTTAATACACATTCTATGCATATATCATAATAACTCCAGAGGGATCCGTTATGGTATGAATACATATTATGAATAATATCTTGGGACTAAAGAGAAACACTACAGTACAGAAGATTGGGATCTTAAGCCAGCCAAAGGAACACTTCACTTTTTCATTTTTATTTTATTTTATTTTTTTATTACTCTGTTATCTCGTTCTTTTTGTTTTGTTCCTTTTTTTAAAAAAAATATATTTTATTGATTTTTTACAGAGAGGAAGAGAGAGTGATAGAGAGTTAGAAACACCGATGAGAGAGAAACATCGATCAGCTGCCTCCTGCACGCCCCCTACTGGGGATGTGCCCACAACCAAGGTGCATGCCCTTGGCCGGAATCGAACCTGGGACCCTTGAGTCCAAAGGCCGAGGCTCTATCCACTGAGCCAAACCAGTCAGGGCTTCTTTCTTTATTCTTTTCCTGTCTCTCAGAGTGGAGTTGCTCTAATCTTAAAGCTCTTAATTTTTCAGTGATAGATTTGAATTCACATGATACTGTTGTCAGCACAAAAAGGGAAAATGAAGGATATGGCATGGGAATTGGAAAATAAGGTTAACTTATGACAATAAAACTAAAAAAAATCCACACGTAGTGGATGAGATCAGCTATTTTTAAAGTGTACATTCCTTGGGATAATCAAGAAATTGGAACCTAGAGGACAACACTGTGGTATTTATATAAAAGCAAGACGAGAGTATAGCCTTAAGAAGATGAAATGTACCGCCATTTTTGAAAGTGTAACCCCAACTGTTCCAGGAAACAGATGATCCTATTCTACAATAATAAGATCAGGCCACTGACCTGACCAATTGCCTCCTGTCCTGTTTGGACATAAATATGTTGTATGTTGTGATTATATGGTGTTGAGAGGTGGATAAAACCTCACAGAAGGAGTTGAAGTCTGCAATAATGTTCAAAGAATCTAGGATCTAGAAGATACTGGGTATAGGGCATAGGAACATTTTGGTTATTGGGAGAGGTGCATTTTCTGGTGGGGTAGCAAAAGTTTACCTGTGTTTCCTAGAGCCTTTGTGAATGTGTTTGATTTTTTGAGTACAAGATATAGAGGAGATTGTAACAGTTTATCTCAGCCAATGGGATTTGTTGTCAGATACATGGGAAAACCGGTAGGTAGTTTATGCTCAGGCCATCAGAATGAGTCTCACGGCTTGAGGCTTCTCAATCCACCAGGTGCATTCAGTGCTTCTGGCTCTGCTTCTTTTTGTACCTTTGCTTCTTGTTCTTCACAGCCAAACTAAATTGTTTCCATTTTTTTTTAATGTATCGTTGCTTCGTCTAAAACATTTTTTGGTAGGTCTTAAGGCTTTTGCTTATTCTCTTTCTCTCCATATGTTTTATATTCAAAATTTCAAAGATTAGTTGCTATCTAATACAGGGACAAATCCTAGACCTTTAGCTGGTGGCCTCTCTCTGATCTCACTCATATGGATAATAAAGACCATTATAAACTTATGAACAAAAATAGATACAGAGGCAGAGCAGCATCAAACAGACTGTCAAACTACAGCGGGAAGGCTGGGGAGGGGTGGGGGTGGAGGAGGGGGTAAGAGATCAGCTGAAGGACTTGTATGCATGCATATAAGCATAACCAATGGACACAAGCCACGGGGGTAGGTGAGGCCAGGGGAATGTCAAAGGGGGCGGGGAAATGAGACATATGTAATACTCTTTGTAATACTTTAAGCAATAAAAAAATAAAAAAAAATAAATGTGATCAGCTATGCAAAAGAGTATGGAAATAAAGCTGCAAAGGGACAATTAAAAAAAAAAATATCCCAAACTCAGTTGAGTCTTCATGGATGGAAATACAGCAGGAAGCTATAGATTCTCTAGCTTATTTGGGCCATTATCAGCCTCCTTTTGCTTATGTATTATGTCTTAGTGTAAAAGCACTTAACAAAATGTCTACGTCTAATTTAAAGTCCTAGAAACTTGAGGAATCTACATAAGATTGTTCAGTGTAGGTCAGCCCTGGTCTGGTTCTTCACTGGTCATTGGGACTGTGGCTTAGAGAATGGGAGCTATGGAGGGGTTAGTTTCTTTGGGAAACAGCAAGCGGTTGGGTATATAAAAGTCAGTTCCCAGGCTGTCTCAAATAATAATGTCATCCTGTTTTCTGGTATTTCCTTTTAGGCTCCTTTTCACTGGGGGTAAGGGACTAAGGAGTATCATTTGAATGTAGGTCTGCCTTCTGTCTTGGGTATTTCTAGCCTAAGAGCTTATTCTCAAAATTGAGCAAGATTTGTCCTTATTAGGAAAGAATTGTCATTTATTTTAAGCAGGAAGACTCATCAAAGCAAAACTCATTTATATTCAGTACAGATCTTTCCCTTTAGGTACAAATCAAAGTGCCTTTAAGAAGGACCCTGAATCTTTTTGGGTTATTTGGATTTAAAAGTGGAATCAAAATACCCTTTTTAGCACTGGAAATATTGGGGGAAATACTTTGAAAAGTATATGATTGTCTAACCACTGTGCTGTATAACTGAAATTAATACAAAATAATATTGAATGTAAAATGTAACTGAAAAAAAATACCCTTCTTAGGATGTTGGGATAAAATCACTGTTCCTGGAGACTGGCCCTCCTAGATAGGAGAGAATGGCATTGGGTTTAATCCTGGAAGGACTCCAAGGGCCTAGGAAGGTAAAGGTTTTATGATAAGCATTTGGTCTCTGTTGCAGAAAAAGCTTATTTAGTGATTTCCTTGTCTGCTGGCAAATTGGCTACGGAGGTAGAAGTGTTAAGTAACATAGGCTAACTGCATTTCATTGTTTTATTGCAGTTATAAGTTCTGTGGAACTCCCACTGGATGCAGATGTACAGACCAGTAATCTACTGATAACCTTCTTAAAATATAGCTCGATTGTCATGCAGGACACCAAAGGTAAGGAAGACATGCTGCTTTGGGAGCTCAGGAAGCAGGAGGTGTGGCAGAATTCTTAGCTAAAATCAAGAAGCAGCATTAATACTTCGAAGCTTCCACAGATGAACTATTGGGGCCTCCTGTGCAGGGTGATGGTCCTGATTACTGGAAAACAGTGATTTCTCACTGCCAGATGGCAGTTAGGTGGTGTTAGGAAAACCTGCAGCTGGAGGGGGAGTGCTACAAAATAGAACAGAAAAAAAATGGTCTCTACAAAAACTAGCAAGTCTTCTTAGCAGATTTTTGTAAGTAGATGCAAACTCTTTTGTGTGGGAAGTGGGGGGGATTAGCATACTTCAGGGAATTCCCTTTTGAGGACAAGAATTGAAAGCACCAGCTTGTGGTGAGAATTAGAGGACTGTTGCACAGAGTACAGTAGGAAGAGGTGAGATTCAGAGGGACTATGTTCCTTAACACTTAAAATAAAAGTGTCAGTACCCATCCAGAAATGCAGAATGGAAAGTGGGAGAAAACTGGGTGATGGGAAAGTTTGAGTTTATTCTATTTGGGTTCCTGTTCTTTCTGTTATGGTTTTTCTATGATCTTTTAATTGGTGGTAGGGTAGTAGACTCTTTGGGCTAGGGGTGAACAAGGATTGGGAGGAAACTGGCAAATTCCATTTAATATATATCTCAGTTTTGTGTTTTTTTTAACTCAGTTTTTTTCTTTATACTAGATATATCTGTGTTCACAATTTTTATTTCTATTATTTTTTTATTGTGCTAAAATATACATAATATAAAACCTACCACTTAAAACTGTGTAATTCACTGGCATTAAGTACATTTACATTATTGTGCAGCCATCACCACCATCTCCTGAACTCTTTTCATCTTGCAAAACTGAAACTCTACCTATTAAACACTAACTCTGCATTCTCTATATTCTCTCCTTTCCCCAGCCCACCATTCCACTCTTTTTTTTTTTTTGCCTTACAGATCAGGAACTCAGTTTTATTTTTTAAATTTAATTTTATTTTTCCATCACCATTTATCCCCTCTATGCCCTGTCTTCCACCTCCATCCACCTCCCTCCCTGCCCACCATTTTACTTTCTGTCTTTATGAATTGACTACTCTAGGTACCTCATATAAGTGGGATTTTCTGGAAATAAACCTTTTAGATAGTATTTTTCCTCCAAATTTTTAAAGTGAAAAAATTCCAATATACAGAGAAGTTGAAAGAATCATACAGTGGTCACTCATGTACCCATTAACATTTTGCCATATTTGGTTTGTCTCTAAATTTATTTGTGTGTTGTTATTTTGGCTGAATCATTTTAAGGTAATTTGTAGACATCATTCTACTTCACACCTTAAGTACTTTGGCATGTATCTCAAAATTAAAGACTTTTTCAAGATATCCATTATTGTAGCTAAGAATATCAACAATAATTCTCTAATGTCATGTAATATTTAGTTGATAGTTAGTTTTTTCCCATTTGTCCCAAAAATGTTTTTCATAACTGATAGTTTCTTAGCCACACAGAGCATTTAAAATTTTTTTAAAATTGATTTCAGAGAGGAAGGGAGAGGGATAGAGAAATAGAAACATCAATGATGAGAGTCAATGATTGGCTGCCTCCTGCACGCCCTGTGCTGGGGATCGAGCCCAAAACCTCAAGCACGGTGCCCCAAATGGTAATGGAACTGCCACTGCCTGGTTCATGGGTTGATGCTCAATCACTGAGGCATATATCCCGGGCCACACATAGCATTTTAATGAATGTTTTAACTAGCATTTTATTTAGTACCTACTGGTTGATCCAGTGAGCTTCTCCCATTTACAAATATATTTTTTCCCTAATTACAAAAATAATTTGAATAGTATTTGTTAAAAATAAAGCATTCTAACAATGGTTAACTAGCAAAGTGAAATTTTTTTGGAATTAAACTCTTTAGAATTAATTATTCTTAACAAGTTGGTGTATATTCTTTTTTAAAATTAGCCTTTCTTGTCAGAATCTTTAAATCCTATTTTAGAAACCAACTGTTCTCTCTGCTCAGTAGTTGAAATTTGTTTGGGGTTCTTAAATTATGGTCTATGGATAAGCTACAGATTCCCAGGTAACAAAAAATCCAGGTCCATTGTAGAAACAAAATTGCTAAAATGCTATTGCTTTTGTCACTTTACTTTCCATGAGGAGAGACTAATGCTTTGTGAGGTAGTTTAAGATTCCCTTAGGCATTAAGTATTTGCCAGGCTGGGCAGGTTTCAGGAATTCCAGAATGGAGCGAAAAGCAGCGTCAGAGGGTAAGACCAGGATATGGGGGCTTTTGGAGTTAGAAGGAAACATTGGTAGACAGAGCTAGAAAACTAAAAGGTAAATAAGGGAAATAAATCGCCAGAGTTAAAAGGAAGCTGGGTGGGCAGAATCTAAATCCTGTTACACTCATACATACTGCATTAGCTCTTGAAGGTTTCCGCCTTATAAACTTGGACTTTTTCTTCTGTTATGCCTGTGAGTGTGCTCTTTCAAGAGAGATGCTAGAAGCCCATATCACAAACTCCTAACATAGGGCAGTCCATTGGGAGCTGCAGAGATGGTGAACCTTTGGGACTTGGCAAGTGAGATCAGCCAGACAAGGATAATAAGACTCTTGTGTATCAGTGTTTCCGGAGGCCATTGCTTCTCCTTTATGGGAAGGGGTAACCTTTTCGTTTCTCTCAACATATTGCAGCAAAGAGAAACTGTAGATGTGACCCTGAAAATGATCTTTTAGCTTTGCTTGATATAACACAGTGAATTGAGGCCCTGGGAACTCATTTTTAGCTTTAATGATTATATAAACCTCTTTGTCCTGGTCATTTTGCCATCCATGAAATGGAAGGCAAAATTGAGGGCAGATTAATTGCACTATGGTTTGCCTCAGGCTGTTTCTCTAAACACAGGCTGGATTAGGTCTTTGCCAACAAGCAGCCTAAATATGGCAAGGGGCAAGGTTAGGTATGATGAAGTGTTAATTTCAAAAATGGCTCCTGTGTGGCTTCATTGGACTGGCTTTCTTCCTCTCTCTTAAGCTCCTGACCTGCATGCCCTTGCTAAAGAGATCTCATTATGTTTTGGGGAGCATAGAAGCCATTTATTCTTGGCTCTGCTTCCCCTGCCCCCAGCCTCTCTGGGAATTACATTTTTTCTTCTTATTTATCATATACTAGAGGTCCGATGCACGAAATTCATGCAAGAATAGGCCTTCTTTCTCCCGGCTGCTGGCACCAGCTTCCCTCTGGCACCCGGGACCCGGGCTTCCCTCACAGCCCCAGCTTCATCTGGAAGGTCTTCCAGAGGGATGTCCGGAAGGATGTTCAGTCTAATTAGCATATTATGCTTTTATTGTTATAGATATAAGTACATATACTTTTAATATATATGAATATTGTTATAAAGTTTATAAGTATATAAATAACATACGTTATAATGTATAATAATAAAGTGAACATATGTGAACCTACCACCCAACTTAAGCAATTATTAATGACATGGAAGCTACCTGTGTGTCTCCTTTCCTCTCAGTTATTCCTTTCCTCTCAATTCTCCAGAATTTTGTGTTTATCTCTCCCTTGATTTGGCTCTGCTTTCAAAGTCTTTTTTCCTCCTGAGGTTCTTCTGACTTGAGTAGTGTCACTTTAAAGGAGAATCTGCTTAATCTTTAAAATAGACATTAGGCAAAAATACTTAAAAATACATGTATATCTATACATGGACTGCAAGTTGATTCACCAAAATTTTAACAGATATGACATCTGGGTGGTATGATTAAGCTTAGTTTTTATTGTCCTTTTCTGAATTAAAAAATGTTCATAATAAAATATGGCTTATTTTTGCATTCAGAAAAATTATTTTTTAAAGTGGAGAAGTAGCCGTAGGCTTTCCTATGAGAGTTGCTCATCAGATTTTGGGGGAAGGGAGAATAATGCCAGAGAAACTCCGTGGCCAGAGGTAGAGGTAGAAGAGTGTCATGAATCTAGGTTTGCATGGCAGGGGCACTTCTCTT
>NW_006285779.1:3086992-3099820 GCF_000327345.1 Myotis davidii
TCAGCTGGAGAGTGTCATCATTACTCTTTTTGCACCGCCTATCTCCGAGGAGAGGTAGATGTATTTCTGGACTACATCCTCCATTATGCTTTTTAATTGTCAGGTTTTAGTTGATAGATTCCATCTTTGAGGAAGTAGCAGGTTAATGTTAGGGTAAGTATGTTAGCTCACTTTACTATAGCACTGTAATCTGTTAATAGATCTCCTCTCCAGAATGAACTTCAATCTGTGTCCTGTCAGAGCTAATCTGAAACATCATAAGCCATTTGTCTATTTTGGATAAGTTGGTGTGCACCTCTTCTTACCTCCATTTCACCCCCTCACCCACAAAGATCCTTGAAAGTAAATAGGCTTTGATGGTTCTGGTAATTGGAGGGGATGGAGTAGCTCTTTCTTGGTCCTGAGTAGGGCTTAGAGCCCTGCTCTCAAGGTTGTTTTCTTCTCTTTTAATAACTAGAATGTGAGTTCTGGGAGACCGCGGTCCTTTGTTTTGTTCAGTGCCCAGTGCACTGCCTGCTATATAGTAGGTACTAAGTAAGTATATAGAGTGAATGACTTTGGCAGGAAGAAAAATGATCCAGTTCACAGCTTTCCTGTTTGTAAATAATGTGCACAATGCAAGGAGAAGCATGGGCTTGCCCCTGATCTCCAATTAGTTCTTTCTGATTCCACTGCCAATTTGCTATGAATAGTTAGGTGGGTATAGATGGTGTTGCTAATGGCTAGTGGATGAGGAAGTGTTGGAAAGGGAATGGGCCTGACTATTGAGAAGCAAAGGGCTGATATGAAAGCTAAGGACCAAAATCATGGCCATGACAGTAGAACCATTACAGTAATTAGATGGCTCTCAGAAGATAGTTAGCTGTCCATCATACTACCAAGAATATTTAAGGAAAAAAATCCGGGGGAATTCTTTTGCCTAGAAGAAAAGCAAGAATTACTTTAGTAGAACCTTGATTCATGAATTCGTGAATTTTTGTGGGGAAAGAAAGAATGAATGTTCTTTTTGATGATACACATCTTTATTCTCTTCTAATAGAAACATGGTATGGATGGTTTAGAGAGAAGGTTTTATTTTTATTTTACAGATGAGCACCGGCTTCATAGCGGCAAACTCTGCCTGATTATCCTCACATGTATTGCAGAGGTAGGTTTCATCTATCTTCTGGTATTAGCTCATTTCTTACAAAGTGCTATCTTTTTCTGCCTTTCTCACACAGTTCCTGACTTTTAGGGTCCTAAAGCTTGGGAGAGAAAATATGCGCCTTTTTTTATTGTCTGTCTCCTCCTGCTTGAATGTAAGCTCTGATAGCAGGTATTATGTCTCCCTCACCAGTCTATTCTCAGTGTCTGGCACATGGTAGAGGCTCAATTAATATTTACTGCATGAATTATGACATGCTGTAATTGAGAACTGGAAGATTCTAGCTCTTATTACTATTTTTGTTTTTAAGAGAGAGTAGACGAGATAGAGGAGAGAGAGAAACATTGATGTGAAAGAGACACATTGATTGGTTGCCTCCTGCTTGCATCCTGACCAGGGCAAGGGATTGAACCTGCAACCAAAGTACATGCCCTTGACCAGGAATCGATCCCTTGATCCTTCAGTCTGAGCGCTGACTCTCTAACCATTGAGCAACAGACCAGGGCAGATTCTAGTTCTTAATAGTTTGAGAGACCTAACCCTCTTTAGAAAATATAATCCTGCCCCTTTGAAGCTGCTCAGATTGGGTCTTTTCCACTTCACAAAATGAAAAAAAGGAGCTCAGGTTTCTGTGGGGGAAGGTGGAGAGAAAAACCAAAGAAGGCAATTGGAAAGTGAGTGAAGTTGGGCTGAGTGCAGTTTGGTGAACAAGATTCTGAGGAGTTAAAGAAGAGGTGCTTTTGCTTTGTAAGGAGATACTTTTGCTTGGATTAATTAGTCCTGAACTCATTCATCTTGGATCTTGGTGGCAACACAGGTATGGCAGAACTTGAGTCAATTTTAGAGCTAAATTTGTAGCTTCAACCTCCCCCTTGATTAAATCATTAAAGGTGGTCTATGTGGAATAGAGAGAGATCTCTCTCAGTCTTCCCCTTTTTATGTTCTCTGTGAAAAGATGACCTTTGCACTAGGTTAGGGATAGCTTGTTATAGAAGAGCTGCTGATTAACAGTGGGCCGGTATAATTGCTTTCCAAAAATCTTTCTAAGAAAATATTTAAAAAATATTTTTATTGCCCTAACCGGTTTGGCTCAGTGGATAGAGCATTGGCCTGCGGATTGAAGGGTCCCAGGTTCGATTCCGGTCAAGGGCATGTACCTTGGTTTCAGGCACATCCCCAGTAGGGAGTGTGCAGGAAACAGCTGAATCGATGTTTCTCTCTCATCGATGTTTCTAACTCTCTATCCTTCTTCCTCTCTCTCCCTAAATAAATCAATAAAATATATTTTAAAACATTTTTATTGACTTGAGAGAGGAAGGGACAGGGAGAGAGAGATAGAAACATCAATGATGAGAATCATTGGTCAGCTGCCTCCTGCACAGTCCCTATGGGGGATCAGGCCCAAAAGGTCATGTGCCCTGATTGGGAATCAAACCGTGACTTCCTAGTTCATAGGTTGATGCTCAACCACTGAGCTACGCTGGCTGGTTCTAAGAAAATCTTTAAAGGAGCTGTTTTTCACAAATTGTAACAGTTCTTAGTAATTAGTCTATAGGCATGTCAGATCTTCAACTAAGGTGTTGGGAAAGGGCCAAGGGATGTTTATTACTGATCCATGGTGAGATGTTTTTGATTTCCCATCATCCTTTGGTGAAGCCAGAGATAGACAGGGTCTTGCCTACTGCCATGCTGCCTGTGTAGCAGTTTTCTTCTGCTATGCCAAACCCATTCCCAGTGGATGCAGACCTTTCTTCTCAATTGTAGATCCTCCCGTGGAGCCTGCACATGCATCCTGCAGCCCCTATGGAAACCTTCAAGCTGTCACAAACAGAGCAGGCTCCTTGGGCAGATGGGAAGGAAGAGAGAATAGGAAAACAGATTCTTCTCAGCATTTGCTTCGAGTCCCTGTGCCTTAATTTTTATTGTTTGTAATTTGCTTAGTGTTTTTGGTCCAGTTAGAGACATACTGAGAATTACTCCATAGTAAAATCTCATGGCTTAAGTAGGGTTTGACATAAAGGTTCTATGTTCATCCTGTTAGCCCTCCAATTGGTCCTTGAAAGTAGTTCTTAAAGACCAAGGATTTGTAGGAAGTGTGATAGATTACAAACTGAAGTATGGCTCTCATTCCTTACTTTGTCTCTGTATTTTTATTTTTATTAGGATCAGTATGCCAATGCATTTTTGCATGATGACAACATGAATTTTCGAGTAAACTTACATAAAATGGTAGGTATGACTTTTTGTTTCTTGTTTTTTCTTAGAGGAAATTTTTTTTTGTGTTGGCAGGATTGGGGTGGATGAACTTGATCCGACTTACAACAAATGTGGGTGGAATGTTGTGCTAAAGGGCTCTTGCTTGACTGCTACTCAACAAACTCATGCCTGTTGTCGGGATTTTTCTGTGTGTTATGGAGCTGTTTTTGACTCAAGAGAGGAGGGATTATTACCCATGGTAGTAGTATTAGAATGTATAAGTAACATAGAATTTAACAAGGAGATGGGCCTAAGCCTTTTGTTTTTAAAATGTAGTATGATCTTTGGTTAGTTAAGACTAAATGCTGCTGCCCTGACCGGTTTGGCTCAGTGGATAGAGCGTCGGCCTGCAGACGGAAGGGTCCCAGGTTTGATTCCGGTCAAGGGCACAAAGAAAAAAACCAAAAACAAAAACTAAATGCTGCTTTTGTTTATTCATCTAAGTAGTGAGGGAACTATAATATGAAGGATCAGGAAATTTCCTAAGATTTGGAGGTATGTTAAAAAATACCACATAGAAGTTTATATCTGAAATTTACTTTTTTAAAAAAACCTTTTTTAAAAAAAATATGTTTTTATTGATTTCAGAGAGAGGAAGGAAAAGGGAGAGAGAAACAGAAACATCAATGATGAGAATCACCGATCAGCTGCCTCCGGCAAGCCCTCTATGGGCATTTAGCCTGAAACCTGGGCACGTGCCTTGATCAGGAATCGAACCATGAGCTCCTGTTTCATAGGTTGACACTTAACCACTGAGCCATACTGGCCAGACTACTTTTGTTGTTTGTAACTGCCACTGTTGCTGCCTTTACACAGTCACTGTGTCCTCTTTTTTTTCTTTATTATTTTATCAAAGAAAAATATTAGTATGCCTCTTTTATTGTTAGTAATGTCACTTGTAAAATCAAAGTAAAAAATAACAGCTTTCCCATTGTGTAGTATGCTCCAGTACCCTTTGGGACTGTTATTTTGCTGTGAATTGTGTTTTTACCATAGGCTTGCATTGATAACTGAGTAGCATTTGAGCCCCGCCCCACCCCCACCACTAGAAAAGATAGCATCTCTGTAGTCGCGATGTTATTGGCATGAAACCCATGGTGATGAGCCATTGGATGTCAATTCAGATGCCTATTAATTTCATTTCTTTTTTGTTTGAAGCCTATGCGACACAGGAAGAAGGCAGCAGACAAGAACCTTCCCTGCCGTCCTTTAGTATGTGCAGTCCTGGGTGAGTATCATCATAATTGGCATTTTTCTGAGTCAGTGACAGGTTTTTATGATTAAGATGAGGCTTAGCCCTAACCGGTTTGGCTCAGTGGATAGAGCGTCGGCCTGCGGACTCAAGGGCCCCAGGTTCGATTCCGGGCAAGGGCATGTACCTTGGTTGAGGGCACATCCCCAGTGGGGAGTGTGCAGGAGGCAGCTGATCGATGTTTCTCTCTCATCAATGTTTCTAACTCTCTATCCCTCTCCTTTCCTCTCTGTAAAAAAATCAATAAAATATATTTTAAGAAAATAATAAGATGAAGCATAGGTCCTGGCTGATATACTTCTTCCTCAGAGAAGTTTTTACTAGTTATGTTTCTTCCCTGGCCTAAGAAACCATATTTTTTGTTGAGTTTGGTAAAGCAATTCCAATGAATAAAATGCTCAATTAAAGGGTGCTCTTGTTCAAAGAAAAAGATCTTTCTAAGGAGATAAATGACTAAGTCTAAGCTTGAGACATGATTTACATTTGTAAAATACCTTATTCCTGATCAAGATTTCAAATTCTTCCCTCCCTTTCTTGGTTCAAATTGATGTGTCAGCTGGCCAGGAGGATTGAAGTTCAAGGCCTGCAAAACTTCCTCTGAGTAAATTAAACTGAGATGAGGCTGACAGAGTTATATCTTAGATAATTTTGTTAGAATGCTACATTTTCCTCAGGGGAATGATCTGAACTCTTAATCTCACTTCATTTGAATATTAAGCCCTAGTTTCTAAATCTACTTGACTTTAGAAACAATGATTAAGACTATATAATAATCTTCTATTGATCGAAAGCCTTATGGACCTTTTCAGTCAATATCTGTCAAACTGAGCATGATAGGGACATGAGATAGACATTGCTTTAGAGCTGAGTCTCTGGTTACATGGATGTGATCCATAATTTCCTCTCTGCTAACCTCATCACTGGGTTCTCAGAATATGATTCCCCGCTGGCATTTTGTATTAGTACCATGGTATGAAAAACCTGTACAGCGAACTCTCCCTTGAATCCGAATTTATTGGCAGGTCAAGGCATCCTTCTGGAAGTAGGAGAGTGAAGTAATTTTCTTGTTACTTTACAAGTGGCAGGTGGTGAAAGTGTTGCCAAAGTGCCTTATGTAAAATAAATTTAAGTTCATGTGAATAAAAATGTGCTTAGTGGATGCCACTCAGCATGAGTACAAGGTGTACTCAGATGTTTTTTTCCAACTCAAAGGCAAGGAATGAATTTAATTCTGATTGATTTAATTTTTCTCCTTTCCCTATTCAGACCTGATGGTAGAATTTATTGTAACACACATGATGAAGGAGTTTCCCATGGATCTCTATGTGTAAGTACCATGGTTTTTGTAAAAAAAAAAAAAATAAATTCTTTTTTTTGTTTGTTTAAAAAATAAATTCTTTATTGTTGAAAGAATTCTTTATTCTTTATATGTCTCCTTTCCCCCCATTAACCTCTCCCAGCCCACTCCCGTCCCCCAGCACAGGCCCTCACCCCCTACTGTCTGTGTCCATTGGTATATGCTTGAATGCATACATACACATCCTTTGGTTGATCTCTTACCCTCTCCCCTCCCTCTAAGGCAGTGGTTCTCAACGCTCTGGCCCTTTAAATACAATTCCTCATGTTGTGACCCAACCATAAAATTATTTTCGTTGCTACTTCATAACTGTAATGTTGCTACTGTTATGAATCGTAATGTAAATATCTGATATGCAGGATGGTCTTAGGCAACCCCTATGAAAGGGTCGTTCGACTGCCAAAGAGGTCGCGACCCACAGGTTGAGAACCGCTGCTCTAAGGTTTGATGGTCTGTTTGATGCTTCTCTGTCTCTGGATCTATTTTTGTTCATCAGTTTATGTTGTTCATCATATTCCACAAATGAGTGAGACCGTGGTTTATTAATGTGTGCAAATCTATTTCATAGTTGATTGATAGAACATTTGTAGTCACAAAATTTCTGTGTATACTTCAGGAAAAACAAATTTGTGTGTGGAGAAGTGTCGGGGAGCATTTTACGGCCTGGATTTATAATATGCATCTTTCCAGAAGGGGGAAAAAGTATAACCACAATTTGGATTCTGCACATATCTTCATTATCACTTGTAGGCACATTGCATGAGGAATAGGGCTGATGCATTGAAGCAGTGATCGTGGGTGGCTGTTTTAATCCAAAGATATGGAATTCCACTGGACCTCTTAGTCATCCCTGGGCTTTGGCATCAAAGTGGTCAGCAACAGTTAGGAGGTAGAGAAAGGCCAGAGAGATAGAGCTTCTGGTCCCTTTTTAGCTTACATTGTCCTAGCAGCCTGGCCAGAACTGTGTTAACTAGATAGATTATGTATATACTGGCCCAGCTAGGAAATTCCTGCCTCCTGAGGAGATCTGATTGTCTCTCACAATTATTTTTTTATTGTTTTTTAATTCTCATCTGAGGATTAATTTTTTTTTAGAGAATGGAAGGGAAGGAGGAGGAGGGAGGAAGAAAGGGAGGGAGGGGGGAGGGAGAGAGAGAGAGAGATAGATGTGAAAGAGACACATTGATTGGTTGCCTCTCGAACGCACCCTGACCAGGCTGAGACTTGAATGTGCAATCCAGGTACGTGCGCCCTTGACTTGGAATCAAATCCAAGACCCTTCTGTCTGTGGACCGATGCTTTAATCACTCAGCCAAACTAGTTAGGGCTCTCACAATTCTTAACAATCAGTATAACTAGAGGCAATTGAAAATACTTTAGTAAAGTTTAAGCCTTAAGTCTTTCTCCTTTGCTGTTTCTGCTTTATTTTTTGTTTTAATTTTGTTTATTGATTTTAGAGAGAAAGAGGAAGAGGGAGAGAGAGAGAAAGGGGGTGGGGGAGAGAGAAACATTGACTTGTTGTTCCACTTATTTATGCATTCATTGGTTGATTCTTTTTTCTTTTTTGATATTTATCATTGGTTGATTCTTGTATGGGCCCTGACCGGGAATTGAACCTGCAACCTTGGAGTACAGGTTCAATGCTCTAACCAACTGAGCAGTTCGGCCAGTGCTGTCTTTCTATCTTTAATGCCCAAGAACTGCTATGCCAAATATGTATATTATCTTTTTTCCTTAAAAAGCATCTGACAGCCGAAGCCGGTTTGGCTCAGTGGTAGAGCGTCTGCCTGCGGACTGAAAGGTCCCAGGTTCGATTCCGGTCAAGGGCATGTACCTGGGTTGCGGGCACATTCCCAGTAGGAGATGTGCAGGAGGCAGCTGATCGATGTTTCTCTCTCATCGATGTTTCTGACTCTCTATCTCTCTCCCTTCCTCTCAGTAAAAAATCAATAAAATATATTAAAAAAAAAAAAAAGCATCTGACAACACAATTGGTACCTCCATTTTTTTGAGCAAGAGAGAGCAGTTTGGTGTGCAGAAAGGAGGCTCTGTGTACCTCATTCTAATGCCAGGCCTGTGATCTAGGAAATATAAAAGATTTTGCTTGGAACAGAGTAGACCTCCAGCTTTTAAGACTGCTTGTAAGCTAGATAGTCTTGGTGTCCTAGGTCTGAAATAATGACACAAATTTTACTTTTAGGTAAGTAGGCTATAGTTTGCATTTTTTTCATAACTTTTGGGTGTTTAGAATTAGCCTGATCCTTTATTTTTATTCAAAGATGAGGAAAGGCTTTTTTTTTTTTTTTTTAAAAAGAACCTGTATCTGATGAGTTTTCTGCTTATTTTATTTTTTTTTAACATTTTTATTGACTTCAGAGAGGAAAGGAGAGGGAGAGAGAGAAACATCAGTGATGACAGAGAATCATTGATCAGCTGCCTCCTGCACGACCCCTACTGGGGATCAAGCCCGCAACCTGGGCATGTGTCCTGACTGGGAATCGAACCGAGAGGTCTTGGTTCATAGGTTGATGCTCAACCATTGAGCCCCTGCGGCTGGGCTCTGCTTATTTTAGATGGAATCTCTGAACCTCATTACCTTAAGGATCAGATTGTTTTTGCTAGAGACTTTATTTCTAGCTTGATTATCTTATGCTCTACTTTTAGGATATGCTATTTAGCTTGTAGTATATTATTATGGCCTCAGTTTTCTTGTTTTCCAAGTAAGGAAACTCAGGCTTTGAAAATGCTTTGCCTAGGTTTATTCTGTTATTAAGCACCATTGCCTAGACTTGATCCCAAATTTTCTTACTATAAATTCTAGGCTATTGCCATTCCTTCTCAGGTGTATTAGTTATCTGTTGCTATGTAACAAACTACCACAAAACCTAGTGGTTTAAACAAACATGTATTATCTCAGTTTCTGTGGTTAAGGAATATAGGAGCAGTTTAGCTGGATAGTGTTGGCATAGGGGTTTCACAAGGCTGCAATCACAGTGTTAGCTGGGGCTGCAGGCATCTAAGGCAGTACTAGGCTAGAGAATGTGTGTCCAAGCTCACGTGGTTGTTGGCAAGCCGCTTGGGTCTCTCCATAGGGTTGTTTGACATGGCAGCTGGCCTCCCCCAAAGCAAGTAATCCGAGAGAGAGAGAGAGAGAGAGAGAGAGAGAGAGAGAGAGAGAGACCAAGACCTAGAATGGAAGCCATAGTGTCTTTTATAACCCAATCTCAAATGACATACCATTTCTGTTGGGCACACAGACCCACCGTGATACAATGTGGGAAAGAACTAAACAAAGATGTGAATGTCAGGAGGTGGGGACCACTGGGGCCATCTTGCAGGCTGGCTATCATAGTTGCACACCTAGTTAAGTTGTATCACTAAGATTCAAACTCAAGTCTCTGTGATCTCAGAGGCTGTGCTCTTAACCAATACTGTGATAAGTAACAGAGAGTGACTAATGCTGACCGGGGTATCAGAAAAGATATCCAAAGGTTGTTTCATTTGGCCTGAGTCATAAAGAAACAGTAGGAGTTTTCTATGTGAGGTAGTGGGAGAGGGACATACCAAGCAGGGGACCAATATGTTCAAGGGCTTGGAAGTGTGGCATGTTTGGAGAATCGAAAGTAAGGCAGGATGATTGGAGTGTAGGGTGCATGAAGGTAGGATAGGAGAGTAGTAAAAACTTTTCCCGAGATTAAGTGGATGATGGGGAACAATTGAAGATGGGGATGACATAATAATATTGTGTGTTCAGTACAGAGTTACAGGTATGTATCTGTCTACCCAAACCTTCATATCCCAGCCAATGAACCTGGTCTACACTAAATACTTTAGACCCCTCCTAACCTTCTAGTTCCTAACTTTTTCTATATTCTCTTGCTTTCTCAGTTGCTTTTTTCCGTCTGCTCTCTAATTTAATGTCCTAAGGTTAGGGAAGATGGAGAAGATAATGAGGCATCAAGCTGACAGAGGCTGGGCAGAAGGTCCCAGCCTCAGGCTGAATTCACTTTCTTCATTATTGCCTATGGGCATATTTTCAGATCTTCCTCCCTCTTCCAATCCTCTTTCCAGTTTTTGCCATTTGGAGCATCAAGTCCTTTTTAGGTAAACTTATCTGCTCCCAGCTGGGCATCAGGCCAGGTTGTTGCTCTACTTATTATTATGTACTGCTTTTCAGCAGCATACAGCAGAATGAGAAGTTGAAAGCAAAATAAATTTCTACCATTTCAGATAAGTTTATAATCCTCCTGGTGAGATATGAAGAAATATGGAGTGTAGAAAGACTTAATACTCAAAACCAGGATCTGGGTCAGAAATAAAATAATTTCACATCTGTATATAAATGCTATAAGTAAAATAATAATGGAAAAAGTCGCTTATACAGAGAAAAAAAGAGAGAGAGAGAGAGAAAGGAAGGTCAGAAGGGAGAGAGGGAGGAAAGGAGGAAGGAAGGAAGGTAGAAAGAAAAGAAGCGAGAAAGAAAGAGATGGGAAAACCCAACCCATTTCCACTCCTGGCTGTAATCCTTGATTCTTGCTGCCATCCCCACTGATTTGGGACTGAGGGGAAATAGTCTCTGAGGAATAAACTCTCCTTTAAGTTACTCTTATATGGAAAACTTGGACTCATACTAAGTCAGAGAGCCCCAAATCTGTGGGTAGGCACCAGAAGAAAGTAGAGACTTCAGCGGACCTCACAAGAATACTTCAGGTTAAATTGTAAGTGTCTTGTGTTGACACTTGTGTTGACACGTGCATGAAATAAATTTGGAGTCATTCAGCCAGTATATAATTTTAAGGTAGTAGCAGTGTTAAAATTTTTATTCTGCTTGGTAAATAGGGTAAGTTGAGACCACAAGGCTAATGATGTCATGTGTTGGGTAGCTGCAGAGGCAGGAACAGTGCAGGAGTGGATATCAGTAGCCTTTAACCAGAAGGTGGTTGCAGCAGGGGTGGGGGACATAGTTTGTATCTCACTGCTGCTCCACAGGGGCTCAGTGTTGAGAAGGCATTCTCAAAAGAGCCAGGTGCAGGCAGGCTGTCTCCAACCAGGCCATGTGAGAAGTGCTGGCATCTTGGAATGTACCGTGCATGGGTGGTCATGCACGGGCAGCATCCAGCCACCCTTGCTGGCTGCAACAATGCTTTCAGCACCAGGTACTTAATGACTATCAATTTAATGGAGAAATTGATAGGAGAGTTTGTATATTCCTAAGTTAAATCATGGCTCAAGTAAGGGCATCCTGTAGCTAGTGACAACTGCATCATACAGTAGAGATCATACCACAATTTCTAAAGTTGAACAAATGATTTGGAAACTATTAGGATGATTTACATTATAATTTTTATCTCTTGGTAAGTATCTTTGATACAGTTTATTTAGAGAATAAAGGAATTAAAATTTTTTAACTTATATATTGATTTATATTTATATTTCTCTATGGTTTGCAAAATATTTTTAACATTATTCTTGAAGATACTTGAATTATTGCAAGCAGTGTGTATGTGGGGAGGGGGCAGAGGGGTGTTTTATTCACTGGAAGGCTGCAGGTAGGCATTCCTTTCTTTTGCATGTGTACAGATTCATATCCAGTATCTTTAGTGGCCTTAGCAAAGTTGCCTCCCTAAAGAAAGGGTATCTTTGGTGAGTTGCGCCATATTCTTAGGCTTATCCCAGTTTTTCTCTTTCTCTGTTACAGACGCTGCATTCAGGTAGTACATAAGCTACTTTGTTACCAGAAGAAGTGTAGAGTACGCCTGCATTACACCTGGCGGGAACTCTGGTCAGGTAACTTTATGTTTTTAATTCCTTCACTTTTCCTATATTTTTTATGAGCTCTTAGGCTGGAGCACAAGATGATTTAAAAAAACAACTTTTTAGTTTGTTTAGGATGCGTCTATTTTCATTTATATTTTTTGTCATTTCAGCCTGTTCTAATCCAGACCTGAGCGTGTCACATATCTATTCCATATTCTCTTGTTCCCTCTCCTCCCTGTGGTTTTTTTTTGTCAGCTGTTAGAAACAGTTGAATATTTATTGAGTTCCAGTGCTTCTTCCTTTGAGTAAGAGAGAGTAGTCAGTACAAACTTGGATTCTTCCTCAATTCCATTTGGTAGGAGCATATGGACTATAGGGAGGCTTCTGTGTGTTTCTTCAAGATGAGTAATCTCAGGAGGAATGTCATAGGGAGAGGGGGTGCAGAGGGGGCGGAGAGATGGGGGAATCCTGTTCTTTGTGTTACATCTGGTATTATTACTGTTTACAGACAGTGTCAATTGTACCACTCCCCCTGTGCCAGAGACAAAAACAGCAAATTACAGTGTTGACTTTTGTCTTGTATCCTTTTGGTCGCCCAGTAGTCACTGCCATGCCTGCAGGCGGGAAGTGGCTCTTCTCTAAGGGTACAATTAATGCTGGCTTGCCACCCCTTTCTTTGGTGCAATTTAAATAGAGCTTACAGGAAAGCAGAGGAGAGACATATTCCCTGAGGCATTCATTCATTTGCTGATAGGTCCTGTGGCTTTATGACCTGATGGTACAATAAAGTCTTCTCCAGATAATTAATAGTGATGAATGGTTACCCCACCCTGGGAGAGTTTCTCTGTAGTCTCAGCAGTGGAGGGAGTGTTAGTGTCAGAGGCTTTTTAAGAAAAGAAGAAAAGGGTCAGTAATCTTGCCCCTTCTATTGAATTCATTTCACTTGTTGTGACTGGTTTCCTCCCAATCCAGTTTGGCTTTCTAAATTTAGTCGTCCATAATGGGAAGTAGAGATTTTTAATTAATGGATTAGCAAGATCTTTTCAGTTAATGCCTATCGTG
>NW_006285779.1:3099873-3118758 GCF_000327345.1 Myotis davidii
ATAGTAGCATTTTGTGAGAGTTTCAGACTGAGGGGATGTCTGAAAGACAGAAGAGCTAAGGAGAGATCAAAAGAGATTGAAATAACTAAAATTAGTAGAATTTCTTAGGAACAATTTTTTTAATATAAAGGACTACTATGTTTGCCTATGAATATTAGCTATTGTTAGGCTCTAAAATTTAGGATTAGAGAGAAATATAAAAATGATGCAAGTCTGTTGGTACAGTTGTAGGACTTATAACAAGTACAAATGGCTTATGTATGTAACTGATATGAAGTTATACATTGTAACTGAAGATTGGTGGTAGTAGTTGTTTTTGCTTGCTTTTGATTCTCTTCTGGTTTTATTTTCTGTTACTCTTTTTCTTTCCTCTCTATCCTAGCCATCATATCTCTGGCCCTGGGATTTCTCTGGATTTTTCTCCCATCCTCATCATCTTTTGTCTTCTTCCTCACTGCACTCTTCACATTGCCTTTTCCACATTGCCTTCTGTTCACTGTGGCCCTGGGCTTCACATTGTTCTCCTACCTCTACCTTATATCCTGCCCTTTGTGCTATTATTGTCACACATTTTACTTTTACATAGGTTATAAACTCCACAATTCATTTCCATCATTTTTGTTTAAAGAGGCAATTGTCTTTTAAAGAAATTTAAAAATGTCTTATATTTATCTTTTCTGATTCTTCCATTTCACCATCTGGCTAGGAAATTGTGGGTCAGGAGACCATTCTGATGTTGGTCAGTTGACTTGATGTCTTTGAGTACTTCTGTGATGTCAGCTCTGTTTATAATTATGTGCTATCTCAGAACTGATTGATTGACATCCTAATGCCCTGGATAAATTTAGAGGAGGTATATGAGTGTCATTAGTGAGACCTGGATAACTGCTTGCTTCTAAAACATAGGCATTTGTGCTAGAGCTCTCTGCCAAGTGGGGTTAGCTTCTTTTCCTAGATAGACTGAAAGAGCCCTCCTGGAACCCTGACTCCATGTGTTCGTACATGGATTATATATACAGTGAGATGTAGAGCAGCAGGTGTTAAGGAAAACTGCAGAATATCACACTACATGTGATGCCTCAGAGCCCATAAGAATGTCTAATATTGCAATCAGTGAATACAAATGTGACTAGAGGATCCACCACTCTTCGGCTGGTGCCACCCCTCATATAATGGTATGCCCATGTTTTCACTCTTTCTTTGCCTTCTAGACTTATGGATTTGAGGGAGCTGTTGAAACTCATCATGGCAAATATGCTTACATGTATAGATACTTGTCCATACATGTGCTGCAAACTTTAATTCAATTTTATTTATAAATGAGACAGGTAAGGCATATGTGGTGTCAGATTAGACATACAGAAGTCCCTGGGTGTCTAGGAAGCAGTCAGCTAGGATCCAAATGCTTTTTGTCTTTGGAATGTGGTTGTTTAATATACCTGCACTTTGAGTGATTTTTATTTCTATGATGTTGGCTATTGTAGCTTTTTGTTATTGGGGAGATAGCCAAAGGTCCCCCTCTAAATTCTTATATGGAATTCCCAGGCTTTGTCTCATGGACAAGGACAAGTCAGCTGTGTTAGTTGGGGGTTTAATCCTGCTGATCTGTTGACTCCAAGCCATGATCTACTCCCTGTTGCCACTGTCTATTTATATGATGCCTGTCACCATGGCATCTGAGTATGTGGGCAAATATATTTAAGCTGACTTCAACTAGACTGTGGAAAGGACTCTCTCATTGCCCTCTTTTCAACAATCACTATTTTTCACCAAGTTATGGTAAGTTCAGAAGCTCTTCTCTGACACCTAGGGTATCCAGAACTCCTATTTTGAGTAAAGCCTTAGGTCTTGAAATACTCCTCTGATACAGATAGAAAAGTGGTTTTTAGGATAAGATCCTAGTGAAATAGTTCTTTACCTTTGAGAATGTAATGAAAGATATGATCTTTGTGTCCAAAAAAATATCTGTTTGCAAATACATAATTTCAGATGTAATTTCAGGGAGTTCATGGACCCTCTGAGAGTCTCTCCATGATTCCATGTTAAGAATCCCTATATTAATTTTAGGTTCCATGGACTCCAAATTAATTGTTTTCACAGAACATCTTAGTCTCTGGTTAAATATTTTTTTCTGTATTTACCGATCATACTGCATTCTTCCTGGGAACTTTAGTTTAGCAGTTTCCTCTCTGAACTTCCGTTTAAACGTTTTAAAAAATTGACTTGAACCTGACCCACATGGCTCAGCAGTTGAGTGTTGACCTAAGAACCAGGGTCACAGTTCTATTCCTGGTCAGGGCACATGCCCAGGTTGCAGGCTCGATCCCCAGTGTGGGGTGTGCAGGAGGCAGCCGATTGATGATTCTTTTTCATCATTGATGTTTCTATCTCTCTCTCCTTCTTCCTTCCTCTCTGAAATCAATAAAAATATCTATTTAAAAGAGAGAGAGAGAGATAGAGAGAGAGAGAGAGAGAGAGAGAGAAAAGAAACATCATTATGAGAGAGAAGTATCAATTGGTTGCCTCCTGCACTAGGCCCTCCACCGCCTTCCCTCTACCCCCTGACTAGGGATCGAACTTGCAGTCTGGGTATGTGCCCTGACCAGGAATGGCACACACCACCTTTTTGATGTATTGGATGATGCTCCAATAAACTGAGCCTCACTGACCAGGGCTCATCTCTGAACTTCTTGAGGCTAAAGGCCATGTTGGTCACTATGTTGTATTTCCTGTGTCCTCCTATGGCACTTGGAGCTTCTATTTTAGCACATCACATTGTTTTGCTATGTTTGCAAATGTCTGAACAATGAATTGTTTAAATATCTATCCTCTTTAAAAAGTTTCTGGAGGTCTATGTTTTAATCATTATTTCATCCCCAATACACTACTTAGGTTATGATAGGGGCTTAGAAAAATGTTGGAAGAATAAATGAATGGATATTAGAATTTCCATTAATGATGAATTAATATTTTCTTAAAGCAGCACAGTGTTGTGTTTGGGTCTTAGAACTAACAACAATAATAGAACTCAGCAGGATGTTTGTTGTCATGATTCTGTTGAGCTGACTTCATCACCTTTTAAAAAGAAATGTTTTTATTGATTTCAGAGAGAGGATGGGAGAGGGAGAGAGAAATAGAAACATCAGTGATGCGAGAGAACTATCAATCTGCTGCCTCTTGTATGTTCCCTACTGGGGATCAAACCCACAACCCTGGCATGTGCCCTGCTTGAGAATAGAACCTGACTGAGAATGACCTCCTGGTGCATGGGTTGATGCTCAATCATTGAACCACACTGGCCAGGCCATTACCTTTTAATTTTAGTTATTGATATGAAAGGGACTGGTGAGTAATTTTTCTTTTCTTGTCTCTTTCTTCCTTACCTACAGATACATGGATTGCTTTTTACCAAGTAAAAATGGAAACTGATGGTTTCTAAACTATTAACTAAAGAATGAGTAGAATGTTTAGAGAGAAGCATGTAGTTGCTGGAAAGGGAAATCTTTGAACAGAGCTCCATGGAGTCAGCTTATTTTACTACCACTTCAGGCAGAAGTGGCATTAGGGAGGCAGCCTGCATTTAAATAATGCAGCTTTCCACAGTCTAAAAACATGGGTTGCTATAAAGGCAGATTTATACTGGCATTTTATATTTGATGTTTATCTAGGGATCACAGTCCTTCTTACCCTTTCACCCTGCTCATTCCTGGGTGATAAGTCATTATTTTTATCGCCATTTGTTGGGGAAGGGAGTGGAGGTATAGAAGGGAAGTGACTTACTAAGGATCATGGAACCAAATACTAAACAGATTAGAATTTAGCGTTCCTGACTTCTTTGCTCAGATGTGATCACTAGGCAACATTTGCTTCCCAGCAGGAAGAAAGGCCTCCAAAGCCCCCAAAACAATCTGTCTAGCTTCACTGTGCTAAATAACATCCAAAGCATTCGCAGCTTTGTGAAAAAGAGAGAAATTGTACATTGCCTGACCTTTCAGGTACCTACTGGAAAAATGAAAAACCTAGAGAGTGTCTAGCTAGCTTTCTCTTCACTGGCAGAAGCCTATGACTTCATGGTTTAGGTATACCTTGAGACTGGAAATCGAGAGCCTTTTGTTGTTATACTGTTGTTCATATGGAACTGAACATTTTCAAGAGAAAAAATAACTGGAGCCATAGATATATCTGGTAGTTTTTGTGTGGTATAATTTTGACTGTTTGGTAGCCCCTCCTGATTTTGGGAAACTATCCTTTGGGAAACTTTTAACTGTCTGCTTCTTTTAGTTTAGTTTAAAAACTTTTACTATTGATATAATTATAACTCACAGGAAGTTGCAAAAATAGTACAGAAAATTTTTGTGTCCTTTAGCCAGCTTCTTCTAATAGTGACACCTTATATAACTACATTATTGCTCCTTTTAGTTTTGAAGAGAGTATCTAGGTGGGAAAGAACATAGCAGTAAATAGCGAGAGTAGATGGGAAGATGAATTTTGGTAGCTGCTATTACTATTTTGTTTTTTAAATTGCTTTTTAAACTGTTCTTCCTCTTTATCCCCAATTATCTATGGTTTAGGGGAATATATTACAAGATGTATGCTAGGCTTGATGTACTTAATTAAGACTGCTCTGTGCCCCAGCCTGTCGTTCAGTGGTTAGAGTGTTGGCCTGTGGACCAAAGGCTCTCAGGTGCGATTCCCAGTCAAGGGCACATACCTCATTTGCAGACTTGATCCCTGAACCTGGTCTGGCTCAGGCAGGCGGCAACCAATCGATGTTTTTTTCTCTCTCTCTCTCTTCCTCTCTCCCTCCTTCTCTCTCCTCCTTCTCCCTCCCCTCTACTATCACTAAAAAAAATAAATAAATGGAAAAAATACCCTCAACAGTTCTAGCTTTCATGTGCAAAAAGATGGAGGCTTTTATCTTCTGTTGATAATCAGTTCTCAAGGTTAGAGTGTTCTAATATAGGCCATTAGAGTATATTTATCTGTTTCCATAGTGTTGTTATGTAATTCTCTGTAGCAGTATAGAAAGCCCCAGGATTGGAAAAGAATGCCAGGAAACTCTTTTTATCCTCTTCAAATCACCACATTTGACTAAATCCAAAATTTACACTATTTTGAATCTTTCTTTCATCTCTTCAGAAACTTGGCAGAAGAAAAAGATAAGAATTTCTAACAGGTTTAGCCTGTTTTAAGGAGAAAAAGATTCCCACCTAAAAACCACTAAAAGAGTGAGCAATCTCTGCTCTTTTCTCTGCACATGAAGTCACTTCCTAACCAGAGGCCCATTAGTGTCTTGTCACTTAAAGAGGCAGAGGAGCCGAAACCGGTTTGGCTCAGTGGATACAGCGTCGGCCTGCGGACTGAAGGGTCCCAGGTTCGATTCCGGTCAAGGGCATGTACCTTGGTTGTGGGCACATCCCCAGTAGGAGGTGTGCAAGAGGCAGCTGATCGATGTTTCTCTCTCATTGATGTTTCTAGGTCTCTATCTCTCTCCCTTCCTCTCTGTAAAAAAATCAATAAAAATATTAAAAAAAAAAAAGAGGCAGAGGAAGGAGTAGCTATGCTTTTGTGGCTGTGCCTATCCTACTTTTAATGCAGGGGTGGGGAACATCTGGCTCACGGTTGTATAAGGCCCTTGTTGTATAAGGCGGGTTGGTCTGGCCCTGTCAAGGCAACCGCAGGCAGGACTCAAAATTCAATAAATCTAGGAGCTTTTTTATAGCAACAAGTTTATATTAAGTAAATTAAGTGAATGATTTTATAAATATCCAAATGGCCCTTGGCAGCAAAAGGTTCCCCACCCCTGTTCTTTATTATTTTTTTAAGTCTTTATTGTTGAGTATTACAGATGTCCCCCTTCCTCTTATTGTCCCTCCTCTACTCACTTTCCGCCCTGTTCCTTCACCACCTTGTTGTCTATGTCTATAGGTAAATGCATACTAGAGGCCCAGTGCACGAAATTCATGCACTGGTAGGGTCCCTAGTGGTTGCCGGCTGCTGGCCGGGTACTCCTTCCCTTCCCCCAGCCACCTGCCAGTGCCCGGACCTCCTCCCTTCCCCTGGCCAGCCCACCCCCTGGTTGAACTCCTGGAAGACTCTGGTTGAGGGAACAATTTGCATACTACACTTTTATTATATGGGACTAGAGGCCCAGTGCACGAATTTGTGCACAGGTGGGGTCCCTCGGCCTGGCCAGTGATCAGGGTAATCTTGCCCAGTCCTGATTGGGGCTGATTGGGACTGGCTGGCTGGCCAGGGGGAGGGACCATGGGAGGTTGGCTGGCCATGAGATTTATATATATATAGATAAGATCTTTGGTTAATCTCTTCCCCCCCCTCCCCTGATTCGTCTGTCTGATCCACGTTTCCATGCCTCTAATTCTATTTTATTCATCAGTTTATTTTGTTAATTAGATTTCTTGTTTGTTTATTTTGATTTTTAGATTCAATTGTTGATAGATATGTATTTATTACCATTATATTCATATATTTTTTTAAATTCTTTATTGTTTAACACATTGTTTGCGGGTAGTTTTTATCGCGCGCTAACAGGTGGCGTGGGCCATTTTTGCTAATTTTTTGCGCAAATGGCAACATTCAGTAAAATTACAATAACTTTAGTTTACATATTTATACGTCACCCACATTCTACCGTTAGTCTATAAAAAACGTATTAATACATGTCCCGCGCCGCTCTACTACCAGTCAACGTAAAATGTATAAATACGTTTCCCACATACAATGTGTTAAAGTATTACATATAGTATTATTGTTCATATTTTTTATCTTTTTTTCTTCTTCCTCTTCTTAAAGAATATCTTTCAACATTTCATGTAAAACTGGTTTGGTGGTAATGAACTCTTTCACCTTTTTCTTGTCTGTGAAGCTCTTTATCTGACCTTTAAGTCTAAATGATAGCTTTGCTGAGTAGAGTAATCTTGGTTGTAGGTCCTTGCTATTCATTACTTTGAATATTCCTTGCCACTCCCTTCTGGCCTGCAAAGTTTCTGTTGAGAAATCAGCTGACAGTCATATGGGCGCTTCCTTGTAGGTAACCAACTGCTTTCTCTTGCTGCTTTAAGATTCTCTCTTTGTCCTTAACCCTTAGCATTTTAATTATGATGTGTCTTGGTGTGGGCCTCTTTGAGTTCCTCTTGTTTGGGACTCTGTGCTTTCTGGACTTGTAAGTCCGTTTCTTTCATATTTTTGGATTCTTTTTTCTTTTTGCTCTTCTGATTGGGAGCCAGTCAGTTCTGCGGCAGGGGAGATCCCAGCACAGAAACAATGTCCTGTCTTGGACAAAGCCATCCCCGAGTTCCTATCCTGATGCCAGACAATCCAGTTCCTCCCTGTTTGTCCCTGGATCCCCAAAGCTGCTGCCAGGCACTGGAGCTCAGAGGAAGCAGTACCCTGTAAGAACTGCTTGGGACTCCAGCAGCCTCCATGTCACTCTGCCATAATCCCCACTGGTTTTTATAGCCTGAAATTATAGGGACTTCTCTTCCCAGCTCTGGAATCCTGGGCTAGGCGTCTGATGTGGGGCTGGGAACCCTTGCTTCTCACAGGAGGCCTCTGCAGCCGAGATGTCCAACCTGATTGAAAAAAAATGCCACACGTGGGTGTCAGACCAGCCCGTTCTATGCCTCCCCTCTCCTACCAGTCCCAGTGTACTTTCTTTACTTCTCTAGTTGTAGGATTTCCATTCAGCCAGATTTCAGGCAGTTCTGAATGATGGCTGTTCTATATTTTAGTTGTAATTCTGATGTCCCCACCCCTGTTCTAAAGGAACATATCATTTGGTTTCATTGGTATCTTCGTGTCCTGGCTCAGAGAGCAGGACAGGTCTATTATTGGTTTTCATTCATTTTGGCAGAAAGTAAAGTTTTTGGATCTACTTCAGACACCTGGTCTCACTGACTTAGATTTCTTAAAGAGTGATTTTGGCTATCTCTCAGTTGGGCAATGTTGGCTTCTGAGCATGTTTAGTTAGAGGTAGCTACACAGGAATGAGGTACATATATGGGATCCTGCATGCTCCATATGGAAACTTTCACATAAAAGCTCATTTTCATGAGAAAGAAGAAGGTGAGTGGTAACTGTGAGAATTTCAGTGTTCCAAGTAATTGGGAAATTGGAGATAGATGAGAACCATATTTTCTCTTTTAGTAGATACACTTCAAAAACATGGAAAATGGTAGAATAGAACCTAACTTCTATTTAAAGAAAGGATTTGTTCTTTTTTTCAGTTCATTTAGATTAGGCAGTACAGCCTGTTGATGTACTGACCTTTTTTTTTTATTAAGGTAAAATACACAAAAGATAAAATTTACCATTGTAGTCATTTTTAAAGTATACAGTCCAGTGGTATTAAATATACTCACATTGTTTTGTAGCCATCACCACCATCTTTTCCCATAATTCCTTTCATCTTGTAAAACTAAAACTCTGTACCTATTAAACAGTGACTCTCTATTCCAGTGATGGCAAACCTTTTGAGCTTGGCGTGTCAGCATTTTGAAAAACCCTAACTTAACTCTGGTACTGTGTCACATATAGAAATTTTTTGATATTTGCAACCATAGTAAAACAAAGACTTATATTTTTTATATTTATTTTATATATTTAAATGCCATTTAAAGAAAAATCAACCAAAAAAATGAGTTCACGTGTCACCTCATAGGTTCGCCATCACTGCTCTATTCCTTCCTTCCCCCAACCCTTGGCAACTACCAGTCTTCTTTCTAGTACCCCATAAATGGAATCATACAGTATTTGTCTTTTTGTGAGGCTTATTTCACTTAACATAATGTCCTCAAGGTGCAAGAAATCAGTTTCTGTCCCTTCCTCAGAGTTTGCTGACTTTATTATTGTTTTGTTGTTTTATTGTTGTAGGCTGTCTGTGTTGAGGATCAGGGAGAGCTCTAAACTGAATGTCGTCTTAGGTCTCTTCTGAGCCTTTCCTTGGGCATGCACAGTCACTTTTTAATTTTCCGTTTTTGCAGTTGTTTTTTTTTTTTAGAGAAACACATCAATTGGTTGCCTCTTGCACATGCCCCAACCAAGGTGAGGAGTGAACTTGCAATCCAGATACATGCCCTTTACTGGGGAGCAAACCCATGTCCCTTCCGTGCTTGGGCCGACACTCTAACCATTGAGCTACCTGCCAGGGCAATGTTTAGTTTTCTAAAGGGGAAATGTGAAAAATGAAGGCAGGGGAAAAAGGAGTACTGACTCTTTAATCTCTTGGAAGTCACATATCTGAAGGGGTAAGGGATTGCAACAATGGGGGAGGTGCAAAACAATGCTGCCTACCTCTTTGCACCCCTAGAATCAAAACCAGCAGTCAGCTGTCAGTGCACATATCCCCAGTATTAGGAGGACAGGGTCAGTTTTGCCATCTTAGCTTCCACAAAATCTGTGTGTGCAAGCTGCTTCAGGAACAAGTGCCCAGCTCTTGCCACATGGCTGAGGGTGGGGGATGGGTAGCTGCTATATAGTGCTTGGAGCTAAATTTGACCACAATTAACCAAAATATACCATCCGAGTCTTCTGTAACCTGCAAATTTTCATCAGAGTCCAGAGTTCCAAAATAGTTAATCAGGCAGATTCTGCCAGTGCAATTGTCCAGCTGGGGAGAGAGAGTCCTGGTGCTTCCTACTCTGCCATCATCCCAGAATCTTCCTACCAGACGTAGAGACTTTTGTGCAACCTTCACCTGAAGAGGTTCATAGCTTGCAACCAAAGCCATTTCATTTTCTTTTTTGATTTGTTGGCCTCTGTTTCAGGGAGGTGTTTGAGTTTTCAGTTAGACAGATGCCTGTATTCTGAAAAGCCACCTAGTGTATTTTTAAATTATTCTATTGGTGGGTGCCTGCTTCTGAATCCTTCCTGTGCCACTTTGTTGATTGACAGTGAGGCTACTGATTGCTGGCAATGTCCCTGGACAATTGGTGATTTTGTCCAGAGATGCTAGAATTGGCTGGAGTTTATAGTGCCTCTGGGGTTTTAGAAGCTTCAGCTTATTACACTAGTGCTATTTCTAGTCTGTCCTTTAAGTTCCTCTACCTCTCTCCTAAGCAAGTGAAATGCTAATATTTCTCTGCTATCAGTCCCTGTGAAATTATTTATCCATTTTCCCTAATGAGCGGATTTTTTTTTGATTTGTGATCTGTGGCATCCTAGCTCCATGCCAGGCCACAAAATAGAGCCTGGCAAACTCTTGTCTTTGCTTTGTATCTCTTTCTCTTCATAGCATGTAAAAGCTGTCCAACAGACAGCTCTCTCTGCCCTGAATTTTCCGAGACATTTATTTATGTTCTGCTGGAGGCTCTCTGTCTCCTTCCTGTTTTTAATTTTATTTAAATGTCATTCACTTGGGTTTGTAATTAAACCTCCCCTATGCTTCTCATGAGGCAGGCATCTGAGGACCACTTAATTGTGTCTTTCTATGGTTGGCTTGTTCATCTGTGCACCTGGTTTACTTCAGTGTGGGGGACAGTTTTTAGTTCTGGAGAAGTTCCCATATCCATTATTCATTCTACTCTCCTACATGGCAATACAATTTGAATTTAAAATAGGATAAAATTTGAGAGTCTTCATGACGTGAGGTACGTATATGCTAGGAACAGTTTGGCAAACAAGGTTTCTTGAGGGTTGAGGGGGGACCTTATGTATAAGGTGGCAGGATTCTCAGGTGATGGTACTGAACTCTTCCCATTTGAAAAATAGATTGGTTGTCTCTGCCTCTGAGAATTCACTTGGGACCCAGGAACCATCAAGGTACCTGTTCCTGGCTCAGCTTCCCAGAACCTGCACACTATCCTTTATTCACCTGTCGGCATTCAGGAAGTCAGAACTGCTGCACACCACTGCCATACTTCATGCACAAGATTCCCCAAGGAAAGGAGCTTGGTTCAAAGCTAAGTGTGATACTGACAGTTGCCTCCAGGACAGAGTCAAAAGAGGCAGCAGTTGCAGTCAATTTCTAGTTCCTGAAAAAGAGCCCAGAAATTAAGTTTTCAAAGTGCCTGATGGAAAAGACCTTACAATGAAGAATTTGTGTGTGTGGAGCACCCATTTCCCTAGAACAATGTATTGAAGGCGTAATATAATACCTCAAATATTGCACTGACATAACTTCTCTTTTTTTCATTAAAGTTAAGAGTAATTGGAGCCAGGTATCTGGAGCTTCATTTAGTAGAGATAGCAAAGATTAGGAGTCAAACCCAGGATTCCCAAGGATTTCCTAGAATATTGTCGGTGCTTCAGTGCATTGGTGGTTTTGTGAACTTTGATTATTATTCTGAAGACTGCCATAGGTTTGTCTTGAAGGCTGCCCAGATTTCCTTTTGAATTTGCACTCCTGCCCAAGAATTCATGGCTCTCTCTGTTGATTGGATATACTTGGCTCCTTTCCTTTCCCCATCAGAGAGGAAATACCTTTGTATGTTTGGCCCTGTACTTAGTACTATGTACTGTAATGTAAATTTCAGCTGGTAATCAGTTATGGTGAGGTTATAGAAAGTTGAGATGGAGTGTTTGTGGGGATCATGTTAGTTTCTATGGAAAGAAATACATTGATCTGTTGTCTGTTATTTTAAACAAATTAAAAAATATATATATATATATTTGATTTCAGAGAAGAAGGGAGAGACAAAAACATCAATGATGAGAGAGAATAATTGATCAGCTGCCTCCTGCACACCCTCTACTAGGGATTGAGCCCGAAACCTTAAATGACTTTTAATGTCCTTTCTAGCTCTAAAAAATCTATAATCAGCTATGTTGAAGCCTCATAGACTTAGAACTCTCATCACATCAGGTCAGAGGTAAAAGACAATGTGTGTATAGTGATGTAGAATACACTGAACAGTTGGTAGAATGAGTGCAAAGTCAGGGAGATGATGAAGGGAAAAAAGCACTATTTCATGGGATATTTGGGGCATTCTCTGTTGGAGAGGAATTGTGGTCCCTGATCTCAGAGGCTTGTGGGAACCAGTTTTAAGGTTGTTTTCTTCCTTTTAGCTGCCTGTTAAATTCCCTGTAGAGCAGGGGTTGGGAACTCCAGCCCGTAGGCCATATAAGGCCCGCTTGGTCGGACCCTGCCAAGGCAACCACAGGTCGGACTTGAAATTCAATAAATCTAGGAGCTTTTTTCAGAGCAACATAAATTTTTATTTTTTTATTTTTATTGATTTCAGAGAGGAAAGGAAAGAAAGAGGGAAACATCAATGGTGAGAGAGAATGATTAATTGGGTGCCTCCTGCACACCCCACACTGGGGATTGATCCCGCAACCCTGGCATGTGCCCTGACCGGGAATTGAACCGTGACCTCCTGCTGCATGCGTCAACTTTCAACCACTCAACCACGCAGGCTGGGCATAACATAAATTTATATTGAGTGAATGATGTTTTAAATATCCAAATGGTCCCTAGCCGGTTTGGCTTAGTGGATACAGCGTCGGCCTGTAGACTGAAGGGTCCTGGGTTCAATTCCGGCCAGGGGCACGTACCCGGGTTGTGGGCTCGATCCTCAGTGTGGGACGTGCAGGAGGCAGCTGATCATTGATTCTCTGTCATCATTGATGTTTCCTATTTCTCTCTCCCTCTCCTTTCCTCTCTGAAATCAATAAAAATATATTTTAAAAAAATCCAAGTGTCCTTTGGTAGGAGAAAGATTCCTGACCCCTGCTTTAGAGAATGGCTACTTCCAGGTGATAAAACATGGCTTGTTTTTTGGAGGGAAAGGGAGAATCTGACCTAAATTATCAGGGGCAAGACGCAGGTATCCCCTGGCACTGACTCTCAGTAGTATAGTGCCTGACTCTCCTCCTCACTACTGTTCAGCTTTGTTGATGTCTCTTGCAGTTGGGACACAGGTCACCTCTTGGATTGTGCCAGAATTGCTCCATTCCTTCTCTAATATTTATCACTTCGTAATCCCTGATTCTGAATCCCAGAGATCAAGACTAACTGTAGTGCAGCAGAGGGGCAATAAATCATTGTTTCCACTTCCTTTTCTCCAGGTTTTGGGTCTCTTATTTATCATATAACCACTGCTGAAGTTGCATCTTTGTGCTGTGTGTGCTGGGGACAAAATCCTTGTTGATTGGATTTGTGCAGAAGCTGCTTTATCTCTCTCCAGCTATTATGTTTTGCAGAGTTCCACGCTTGCTATCCGTCAATTCCTCTTTTTCTCCTGTGAGTTTATAGCGTGTGATTGTCATGTGATCTATCCATTAGCAGGGCTTGTCTAAGCTCTGAGGTAGAGGGTGGAATGGGCAGCCCTTAAATGAACTCATCAAAGTGATCATTAATGAGAGAGATTTGGTCTGGGTTAGTTTTGTATGAATTTTAATGTTAGTCCCCTTCATTATCTGAGCTTCTGGTAGGAGCTAAGCAGATTATGTGATCCTCCCATGGAGCTTTTTCTTTTTTTCCCCCCAGTCTAACAGATCACTTGTTAACAGACCATATCAAAAGGCCCAGCTGCCTATCACTTGCCTGTCCATTATGAAACCTCAGAGACTTTGAGTTGGGGCAGGAGTAAAGAGTTCATAAATGAGTTCCTACCTCCTTCATCCTTAGCAAGACTCTTTTGCTATTTGAGGGGAAGATTCAGGCTTAGAAACAGAATGTGGACAGGCTTTTGTACTTTTCCTTACCTGCTGCTTCTTTATTGTACCTTTTAGAGGATTTGAGAGTGAGGGGTGTTGTGTGGCAGGCAGCCAGTGTTGAGAGAGTTTTACTCCTACTCATTATTCCCTGCTGTTTCAAATCAAAGTCCATGTCTCTTCTCTAAGAGTAGTAAACTTCACACAAAGCTCAGAGAACATTGTAGAATGGACTTTGCTGGCAAAGAAGCAGATATGGTCTTAGAAAAGGAGAGGTCAAACCTTTTTTTGTGTCTGTGGAAGTGAGGAGGGTTGAAGAAGAGAAGACCGGAGGACCACCAATTGCTTGCAACTGCCAAACCCCTTCTTTATAGTTTGCCATCAAATAGGGCTGCTAAGACAGAGCTGATGGTCATGAGGGACACAGAAGCAGGATTAATTGCACAGTCCTACGTGAATGAGTACAGGGCAAGTGATAATTTTCTTTATGCTTAATATTTATTTGTAAAATGTCTTTAAAGCTGCACTGCTAACCTATGGACTTGGCAGTCTCTTTACTGAGATTATTTGGGTTTTGACAATCTCTCCCCTCAATAAGGATTGCCAGGCAGAAAGAGGACTTTTTCAGTAAGTGTTGTCTTGGTTGAGAAAGGACAGAGCAGAGCTGTACATTTGTTTGAATAGTTAGGACAGTTAAGGGCTTTTTTATTTTTCCTCTTCATGAGCTCTCTTCCAATTCCAAGCTGAAGCCCAGGTGTAAGTTCTACAACATAGCTGGCTCATCTGGTGATCAGTTAGAATTGAAAAATGTCCCTCTTAGCAATGATGTTTGAAACAGGTACAGAGCTAAAATTTGGTGACAGGAGATGCTAGCAGCCTAGGGTGAGAAGGGAACCCTTATTTTGACTTGTAAATTGAGCAAATTTGATGGGGGTATAAATTTGGAATACTTAATATGCATTTTATAGTCAAATTTCTGAGCTTAATTGCTCTTAAAGAGGTGGCAAAAAGAAGTAGATTTTTAAAAACCTTCCATGGGCAGATAAGCAGACTTGTGCTTGGGAAGGTCAAGTCTTCAAATATACCCACCTTACCTGCTTTTAAAAAGTGCTTAGCAGCTGTGACTTACTCATTTTAGCCCTATTTGGATTCCTGTAGAGCTAGTTGACTTTCATTGCTTTCATTTAACTTTATTAGTTATGCTTTGAATAGCTTGTTGATGTCTGTCTTTTTTTTTTTTTTAAGCCTTGATAAATTAGAGGAAGTTCCTTATGTCAAACGAGACTGTACTTTTGGCCAAACACAACATTTTTACATTAGCCCTTATGGTGAGTAACCAAAAAATATTTATTTTTCTGAAGTTCTACCCTAAGACAGAGATGGGCTGGTTTGAAACAGGAGCTGGGTTCTGGGGACTAAGCCATAGGGAACCAGGTCTTTATTTTTACTTTCCTTTTGGATTAGGATCTCTGTAATGGTGCTCCCTACTCTTACCTATGTTTTTGGTGAACCTAGTATACTTTCTATTCCTTTTTTTTAAATCCTAACTTAAGGATATGTTTTTACTGACTTTAGAGAGGAAGGAGGGGGGAGGGAAGCAGAGAGAGAGAGAGATAGAGAGAGAGAGAGAGAGAGAGAGAGAGAGAGAGAGAGAGAGAGAGAAACAGAACATTGATGTGAGAAATACCTATTGGTTGCCTCTCATACATGCCCTGACTGGGGATCAAACTTGCAACCTGGGTATATGCCCTGACTAGGAATTGAACCTACAGCCCTTCGCTCCAACCAACTGAGCCACATCAGCCAGGGCAGGACTCTTTCTCTTTCATATTGCTTGGCAGGGCCAGGTATAGGTCAGATCTCTGTGTATGAGTATGAGCCTCGGTCCCAGTTGAGAGACTGTACTATAGTATCTATGTTGGTACATAGCAAAGCCTCTAGAGGTGTCCCAGCCACGTGAATAGCTCCATCATGGCTGTGCTTAGTTTCTGAGGGACATTGCAGATGCCTGCTTATCTGACTAGTTATTTGGGGTAATAGGTGGGCATTTTGCCTTTTTACTGTCTTCTCAAGATATTACCCAGTGTGTTCATAAATGTTTAACATTTTGGGGGGAAAAGTCCTGATTTATATCTTTTGCTGATTTCCACAGTAAAACTATACCCACCAGGGCCAATTTCAAAGTTATCAAAATGGCATCATTGAATGCAGAGTTGGGAAAAGACAAGCATAACACACCATTATATATGGTATTCCCATCACATCAGATTTAAGAGATGTAAATTAATCTCAAGCCCTAACTCGTTTGGCTCAATGGATAGAGCATCGGCCTGCAGACTGAAGGGTCCCAGGTTCGAATCCGGTCAAGGGCATGTACCATGGTTGCGGGCACATCCCCATTAGGGGGTGTGCAGGAGGCAGCTGATCGATGATTCTCTCTCATTGATGTTTCTAACTCTCTATCCCTCTCCCTTCCTCTCTGTAAAAAATCAATAAAATATATTTTAAAAATATTAATCTCAAGAGCATAGATAACACTAAAGATAGAAAGTAATTGGGAAGTGATGAGTTTTAGTATTTATTACTTTCATTGTAATATAATTTATTAAATTGTAAGTTTATGTAAATTATTTTTTAATATTGGCTTTGTTTAATAACTAGCTCACAAATTCCTGAAAATGTAACAGTCAGCTCTTACAAGCCAGTAAGAGCTGGCTGCAGTATACAACCGATACCTTCCAGTCTTCATAGTGTGATACCTGTGTATGGACTTTTGCTTCTTTTTTAGATTGTGAACCTATTTAATATGTTTATCACATACGGTGACACATTCCTGCCCACCCCAAGCAGCTATGATGAACTCTACTATGAGATTATCCGCATGCACCAGAGCTTTGACAACCTATACTCCATGGGTAAGCTGTCTTTTCTTTTTACTCCTCTCTCCCCTCTTTTTGCTCAGCTCTCAGCATCAGCTGTGATTTTTAGCATATAAAAAGAAAAGATTACAAAAGACTCTGTAGTTGCTTGGTGCCCTTGCATGGCATAGAATGCAGTAGTCTTTTCTTCTCAGGCAATAAGAAGAAATATGTGGGCTTTTCTTCCTTCAGGAACTCAGAATTCATCTCAGTAAAAAGCTGGGTAGCAGCCCTGTAGCCCTTTCTTGATGTTTGTGAGGAAAAGAGAGAATAGGGAGGCTTGTGGACATTAGTGAATGCAGTGAGATGGGAGAGAAGGAGTGGGTGGGAATTGACAGTGGAAATAGAAGAGCTTGGATCCCAAAGGAAGAACATTGTGTTATTTGAGAAAGTACAAGATTTTAAGGAGTTTTAATATACCTATGTATTTTAGCATAACTTACAAGAGGAAGTGGGCATTAAGTAAAAATCTTCCAAACCTTTTGGTGATTGGCTCACTGAAAATTTACTCTTTGGCCATAATGAGTACAACTACAGGGTGGGGCAAAAGTAGGGTTACAGTTGTTCATAGGAAAATACAATAATTAATAAATAATAATACAAGAATAAACTCTGTGTTTTGAATACTCACAACTGTAAATCTACTTTTGCCCCATCTATATTTCTGAAAGAGGTCATGTATCCCTATAAATTTGAGTAAAGAGTCAAACCTACCTGGAGTTTGAAAGTTCAGGAAAGATTTCACAGAAACAGAAATTCACTTAGTAAAGCTGTCTATTAAAATCCCCAACTTAATAGCTTTATTGAGGTGTAATTGGTATATAATGAAGTGTACTCATTTAAAGTAGTATACAATATTTTATTTCTTTGACACACACATATATATGTATATATACATATACAGACATACATATGTACACACATATACATACATATATATATATGAAGCTATTATATATACACGTATACATTCCAGGCTTCAGCACCGATTAATAGATGAATAAAGATGCCTTTCAATGAGGAAAGAAGAAGAGTTGGAGTGGGAGAGAGATTTTATAGAAACCTGTCATACCTGCTTAACTGGGCCATGTACAGAGTAAATGAGATTAAGTCCTTGTAGCTATAGCAACAAGATGAGAGAGGATATCTGGGAATGCTCAAATCTGCCAAGGGAATTAAAATGTTAACCTGGAGGGGGGGAAGGGTGGAGAAATGGGAAGTATCTATAATATTATCAACAATAAAAAATTGATCTTAAAAAATGTTAACCTGGAAAACACAAATAGAAAAGTGAAATTTTCACTAAATTAAGCACAACAAATGGAGATAGCATGTTTTAGTACTCTCCATTTTTTATAAAGTATGATGAAACTTCCGATGGAAAAAGCATTTTTAAGTCGTTTTTTTTTTAATTTTTTATTGATTTCAGAAAGGAAGGGAGAGAGAGAGATAGAAACATCAATGATGAGAGAGAATCATGGATCAGCTGCCTCTTGCACACTCCCCACTGGGGATCGAACCCGCAACCTGGCATGTGCCCTTGACTGGAATCAAACCCGGGACTCTTAGTCCACAGGCTGACGCTGTATCCATTGAGCCAAACTAGCTAGGCCTTAAGTCAAGTTTTTTGAGGTATATTTTTTATATTTATATTTATTATTGAAAGTATTAGAGATGTTCCCCTTTTCCCCCATTGACCCCTTCTATCCCACCTCACCACACACACCCAGACCTACCGCACTGTTGTCTGTGTCCATAGTTTATGTGTAAATGCATGCACATTATTTAATCTCTTCCTGCCCCCTACCCCCTTCTCTCTGAGATTCATACAATTCTGAGTTTTGACAAATGCATATAGAAGTGTAATTACCACAAAAATTCAAGATATGGGAGTTTCATTACCTCCAAACTTTTTCTTGTGCTCCTGTGAGGTCAACTCTTTCACCACCCACCACCCCTAGCAACCACTAATCTGTTCCCTGTCCACATAGTTTTTGCCTTTTCTAAAAAAATGCATATATATATACACAGGAATAACAGTGTAGTGATCGTGGGGCGGGAATGGGGTGGGGGGAGGTGTTATGACAGTGGAGGAGGGTATAGGGGGGATAAATAGTGATGGATGGAGACTTGACTTGGAGTGGTGAACACACAGTACAGTGTACAGATGATGTGGTGTAGAATTGTGCACATGAAACCTGTATAATTTTGTTAATCGGTGTCATTCCAATAAATTCAATAAAAAGGAAAAAATTTTTTAAAATTAAAAAATACATAAATGTGGGGAGAACCAAGATGGCGGCATAGGTTAACGCCGGAGATTGCTGCTTCGAACAACCACTTCAAATTATGC
>NW_006285779.1:3120135-3160695 GCF_000327345.1 Myotis davidii
AGGTGAGGGCATGAGGCGGGGGGGGTTGTGGAGGGTGATGTGGGGACAGGGACACATATGTAATATCTTAATCAATAAAAAATATATTTTAAAAAATACATAAATGTGGATGGGATCATATAGTCCAGAGGTTCTCAACCTGTGGGTCGTGACCCCTTTGGGGGTCAAACGACCCTTTCACAGGGTTCGCCTAAATACATCCTGCATATTAGATATTTACATTATGATTCATAACAGTAGCAAAATTACAGTTATGAAGTAGCAACAAAAATAATTTTATGGTTGGGGATCACCACAACATGAGGAACTGTATTAAAGGGTCGTGGCTTTAGGAAGGTGGAGAACCACTGATACAGTCTTTTGAGTCTGGCTTCCTTTACAGAGTAATTTGTTTGAAATTTATCCATTTTGATGCATGTATTAGTAGTTCATTCCTCTTTGTTATAGAATAATATTTCATAGAAATATGCCAGTTTAGTTTATCTGTCAATTGAAGTACATTTGAGAGGTTTCTAGTTTTTAGCAATTATAAATAAAGCCTCTACAAGCATTCTTGTGCAGGGTTTGTGTGTGTACAAGTTTTCATTTCACTTGGTTACATACCTATGAATGGGATTTTTGGGTGTTTGATAAATATATTAACTTTATAAGAAACTATCAAACTGTTTTCCAAAGCAGATACATTATTATTTTTATTTTAAAATCTTTATTGTTGAGAGTATTACAGATGTCTCCCTCCCCCACTCCCCCATTGTCCCCTTCCAGCCAGTTCCCATCCTGCCCCAGGCCTTCACCAACCTATTGTCTATGTCCATATGTAATGCATATCTATATATATAAAAGCCTAATATGCTAATTGTCCCTCTGACCTTTCAACTGTTTGACTGATCACTATGGTGTGCACTGACCACCAGGGGCAGACGCTCTGACCTGTAGGTTAGCTTGCTGCTGGGGTCTGGCTGATTGGGACTGGGCAAGTCAGGCAAGACATGCTCTGGAGCCCTCCCGTGGTCTCTCCCCAGCCCCAGTTGTACACCAGTGGGGTCCCTTGGCCTGGCCTTTGCCCTCTTGCAATCTGGGACCCCCTGGGGGATGTTGGAGAGCCAGTTTCAGCCTGATCCCTGCAGGCCTCTAGTATGCATATAAGACCTTTGGTTAATTTCTCCCCGCCTCCCCTCCCCACTTCCCTCTGAGATTAGTCAGTTTGTTCCATGTTTCCATGCGTGCGGTTCTATTTTTTTCATGCTATTTTGTAGTTTTCAGCATGAAAATCTTGTGCGCACGTGCACACACACACACACACACACACACACATATATCATGTCCCCCCAAAAATGTGTACACACACTTTGAATAATTTTAAAGCCAGTGTTTGTTAAAATACTTTTCATTTTCAAATTTAGCTATAAGCTGTTAAAGTATGTATACATTTGCGGGGGGTGGGGCACCCTGTATTTTTTTAATCCTCACCCAGGGATATGTTTTTCATTAATTCTAGAGAGAGAGGAAAGAAGAGGGAGAGAGAGAGAAAAAAAAATATTGATATGAAAGAGAAACATTGATCTGTGCCTCCCATATGTGCCCTTATTGGGAATTGAACCCATGACCCATTGATGCATGGGGCGATGCTCTAACCAAGTGAGCCTCACTGGCCAGGGCAAATCTTAAATGTATTTTATTAAATTTATCTCAAAATATTTCATGGATTTTGGTGCTATTGTAAATGGTATTATTTAGAATCTCAATTTTTTTTTTAATTGCTAATATATAGAAACACTTTAATTTTTAAATTTCACCTTATATCCTGTCATCTTGCTAAACTCACTTATTAGGTTTAGTAGCTTCTTGTAACCTTTTTGGGATTTTCTGTGTAGACCATGTTATCTGCGAATAAAACAGTTTTTATTCCAATTTGTATGCCTTTTTTTTTCTTGCTTTATTTCACTGGCTAGGACCTCCAGTAGTATGTTAAATTAGAGTTGTGAGAATGGATATATTTGCCTTGTTTCCAATATAAAATACTCAATTATTCTTCATTAAATGTGACATTAGCTATAGGTTTTCATAGATGCCCTTTATCAGGTTAAAGAAATTCCCTTTTGTTTCTAGTTTCAGTGGAGGTATTATCATTAGTAAATGTTGGATACTATTAAAACAGTTTTAGCATTTATTGAGATGATTTATTGAGTATTGCTGGAGTGATTGAGTTTTAAATGTTAAACCAACCCTACATGATTGTAACTTATTATCATTTTTATGTGTTGTTGGATTTGATTTGCAAATATTCATGAAGGATATTAGTCTGGTTTTGAGCCAACTCAGCCAAGGGTTCGAAAGCCTGGGTGAGGGCGGCGAAAGGATGAAGAAATGACGGACAGAGAGAATAAGCTGGGTCTAGGTCGGTGGTTCTCAACCTTCCTAATGCCGTGACCCTTTAATATAGTTCCTCATGTTGTGGTGACCCCCAACCATAAAATTATTTTCGTTGCTACTTCATAACTAATTTTGCTACTGTTATGAATCGTAATGTAAATATCTGATATGCAGGATGTATTTTCATTGTTACAAATTGAACATAATTAAAGCGTAGTGATTAATCACAAAAGCAATATGTAATTATATATGTGTTTTCCGATGGTCTTAGGCAACCCCTGTGAAAGGGTTGTTCGACCCCCAAAGGGGTCGCGACCCACAGGTTGAGAACCGCTGGTCTACAGGAAAAGAGGTCTGTGCTCCTGACTAGATAGATATTGCATGTTTAAAAATTCTTACAGCCCTAATCGGTTTGGCTCAGTGGATAGAGCGTCAGCCTGCAGACTGAAGGGTCCCAAGTTCAATTTCGGTCAAGGTCATGTTAAAAAATTCTTGCAGCACACTGGTTGAAAATCACTACTCTAGGATGAGGACATTTTATTTTTAATTTTATTTATTCTTTTAATCATCACCCAAGAATATTTTTCCATTGATTTTTTTTTTTTTCAGAGAGAGTGGGAGAGGGAAAGACAGAGAGAAATAGCGATGTGAGAGAAACACATCGATTGGTTGTCTCCTGCATGCACCCAGGGCCTGGTCCAGGAAAGAGCCTGCAACTGAGATACGTGCCCTTGACTGGAATTGAACCTGGGACTCTTCGGTCCTCAGGTGGATGGTCTATCCACTGAGCCTAACCAGCTAGGGCTTGGATGAGGACATTTTATTTTATTTATTTATTTTAATATATTTTTATTGATTTCAGAGAGGAAGGATGAGGGAGAGAGAGATAGAAACATCCATGATGAGAGAGAATCATAGTGGATTTTCTGCCTCCTGCAAGTCCCTCACTGGGGATCGAGCCCACAACCCGGGCATGTGCCCCTGACCAGAATTGAAGCTGGGACCCTTCAGTTCACAGGCCGGCGCTCTATCCACTGAGCCAAACTGGACAGGGCAGGATGAGGACATTTTAAATAGAAGCTTGGTACAGGCTCTGTTTGGTTATTCTGATAGTGCTATTCTGAGACGTGTCTTAATCTTCATATCTGTGTTTTATACCAGGGGTCTGACAGATCTTTGTTCTTTCTTTCTGTACAGTCCTGAGGCTTTCTACCAATGCAGGCCAGTGGAAAGAAGCTGCTAGCAAGGTGACCCATGCATTGGTTAATATCAGGTAAGGAATGAGATTTTCTCTTTCAGAGTTCCTTGGTTCATCCTCAGGTGTGTTGTACTTTTCTAAGTAGTTTGTTGAACACCACTACTATTTTAAGCCCTGATGCCTGTAGGAGTGGAAGAAATTGTCGTACTTGATCAAGAAAAGCAGGTGTGCATGAGACTTTCATTTTGTCATTGAAATAACTCACAGTGCTGTTCTGTGAATTTTCTTTTCTTACTCAGAGATGGTTGCAGGGCCTTTTCAGGCACCTCTGTGTATAGGGCATCTGAAAACTTTTCTTTGAAAATTTTTTCTGCTGTTCTCAATTCAAAGAATGACTCATGGGAATCTGGAACTTTGACGTTTTGCTTTACATGGCTATTTCTATTTGTGGTCAATAGAGGCAAATGGAATGGAGCTTGTGGGGCTAAATCATTTTAGGTTCCTTATGAAGCAGCAAGACAATTACAGAGTGCTGTAGGTTTTGGGTAAAACTGAGTCATACATGGAGTTGGTTTAGGGTCTTAAGGAAATACCACATGGAGGGACCTGGAGAGTATTATGCTAAGTGAAATGAGCCAATTAGAGACAGACAAATATCATATGATCTCACTCATATGTGGAATCTAAAGAACAAAATAAGCTGATGAACAAAATAGATCCAGAGACATAGAAGCATGGAACAGACTGACGAATCTCAGAGGGAAGGTAGGGCTGAGGGTATGGTGAAGAGATTAACCAAAGAATTTATATGCATATATGCACAGTTCATAGACACAGATAATAGTGCAGTGAAGGCCTGGGTCGGGGTAGGAGCAGGTAGTGATTTACTATAGTGTTTGGCATGTCTGGGAATGAAAGGAAAAGTGTGAAATTGTGTTGTGAGGGCTGGGCTGAGGGGGCATGAGGGTGAGATGTGCTAACAAGATTGCACTGAAAGTTGATCTGCCTTACCTGACCCCAGAGACATTTTGTAGCAAACACAGTTTAATAAATCTCACAAATAAATGTATATTTGCACCTAGCAAGTAAACCAGATATGGTAGTGAGACCTTATAATAAATATGATTTTCTGTAAGAATTGGAAATTACAAACTGCTTTATTCCAAATATCCCTTTGTGACCCGAGGGCAGTATGACAAATGTGGGTATTTAAAAGAAGCACAAGATTCTGGGTTAGATTAGAAAGTGCATATGGGCATAAATTACATTATGTTTATTTATTCATATATTTACTTGGTCTTTCCAGGCAGCTCCTTTTCATCTGGGATCTGTTTCCTTTATTGCATTCTTTTCTTTTAAATATATTTTATTGATTTTTTTACAGAGAAGAAGGGAGAAGGATAGAGAGCCAGAAACATCGATGAGAGAGATTGATCAGCTGCCTCCTGCACGTCCCCCAGTGGAGATGTGCCCGCAGCCAAGGTATATGCCCTTGACCGGAATCGAACCTGGGACCCCTGAGTCCGCAGGCCGATGCTCTACCCACTGAGCCAAACCGGTTCGGCTGATCACATTCTTTTATGCTTGCTTTATCTTCTAATTTGTTGCTTTTCCTTTCAGTGACTTCTGGCTTGGCTACTGTCCTTATTCTTTTCAAGGGCCATCAAACAGCAGGTTTAAGGTCTTGGTCTGTCCTTTTTCTGAATAGACCAGAAAGGACTGGATTAAGTTTTTTTAAAAAAATTAATAATTCTTTATTGTTGAAAGTATTATATATCTCCCCCCTTTCCCTCCATTGACCCCCTCCAGCTCACCCCCAGGACTGGGTTAAGTTTTTAGCAGATGCCTATGACTATGATCTCTTTCTTCTCTTTGCAAGTCTTTGTTAGGCTTGTACTCCATTTTCATTCCTCAAACTTTTTTGATGAGTTTGCTGAAGAGAATAATTATTATATCATTTTCACTGTTGCTAATGAATTAGACTCAGAGTATGTGTCAGATGTATCAGAGATGTAGTCAGTTTTCTCAGGAGATTCCTAGAAAGATGTGTTTGTGATAAGTGCCACTTATCACACTAAGGCCAGATCAGGGGGGAATATTGGTGATGCTTAGCCTGTGAAAGCTTACATTTTTTTTTGTGACATTTATTTTCACTTAAGTTCTAAACTTTGTTCTGCTCTTTCATTTACTGTCTTCTTTAATTATCAAACTCTATAAAGGAAACTATATTATAAACTTAAAGTACACTTTTACCAATGAAGAAACTGAGTCTTAAAGCTATTGTGAAATGCAGAAAGTCTCACAATTGTCGTGTGGCAAAGCCGAGAATTAATCATAGGTCTTCTAACTCCCAAGTCCAGGGCTCTTTCTTCTACACCAGAGGTGGGGAACCTTTTTTCTGCCAAGGGTCATTTGGATATTTATAACATCATTTGCAGGCCATACAATATTGTCAACTTAAAAATTAGCCTTCCTTAGTATATATTGTCAAACATTTAATGAACTCATCCCTAATGCCTTGGCGGGGCCAGACCAAATAAATAGGCCCTCAGGCCAGATGTTCCCCACTCCTGTTCTGTACCATACTGCCTCCTTCAATAGAATTGCATCAAAGGCTTCCATGGAGGTAAACAGAAAACTCAGCATGATATATTGAAAGGAGTATGGAAATTTCAGTTAGAGAAACTGGATTTTTTGTTTTCGTCTTTTAATGTGCGACCTTGAGCAAGTTATTTAGCTTCTCTGAACTCTTTCCACTACCTATAAAATGGAAATCATGGCAATATCAACTGTTCATAGGGAAGTGGTTGTGAGAATTACATGATGTAATGTATATGAAAGCAGTAAACTATAAAATACTGTTCATTTCACTTAGCCTAATGTTTTTAAGATTCACTCCTATTGTAGCATGTGTCAGAATTTCTTTCCTTTTTAGGTTAAATAATATTCCATTGTATATATATGTCATATTTTGTTTATTTATTCATCCATTGACAAAGCCCCAAGCAAGTTACTTCACCTTTTGGTTATTGTGATTTTGGTTATTTGTGCATGGGTGTACAAACATCTGTTCAGTCCCTGCTTTTACTTCTTTTGGGCATTAACTGAGAAATAGAATTGGAGGATCATATGGTGATTCTTTGTTTAATTTTTTTTGAGGAATTGCCATACCAGGTTTAGCATTTTGAGCCTTCCTTAGAATGTTTCCTAAATAGGTCTTCATTTGTCCCTTCTATAAAAGTTAAGATGTTACCCTTAGCCTTAAAAGATATTTTGCTTTTTGTGTGTGGCTTGATTTTGATTCTTTGTATAAGGGTGGTGGTCCAGGGAGTTTTCTTTTCTCAGCTGAGGGCAAAAAAGTGATATGCCTAAGAAGTCTCTATTCCACGGAGCCAACATTAATGAGTGCTGCCGTTTATGCTCCTTTTCTTTTTTTCTAAGAGGTAGTGTTGTACGTCCATGACACTATTAAATTTGAATTATTTAGAAAACAGGAGACGGTCAGAAAATTGGACCTGTGGGTTAAATATCTCCCAAGGATACTGTGAGACATTTAACTATTCACCACCAGATTGATTATCAAGTTGATTGTAAAGGTTTAGGAGTAATATTGTGATGGTATGTAACATTTACTTCTGTTGTTTATAAAGGTATTTGTGCTGATCCCAGACCTGGAAAGGATTTCTGGGGCAGAGCAAACTCTTAGCCACCTCTCGTGTAGTAAGTTCTTTGATAGCCATGGGAAGGGATTGGATTGCATGTGAAACTTTCAGACATGTAACAGCTGGGAGGACCTCTGAGACTGATTTGCTAGTTGATGACAGCTACATATTATGCCTTTGGGATTTTCTGGAATGCAGTACATCTGATGGCAACTGTAATACAGTATCTCACCAGTAGGTAAAAGGCTGCAGGCCTGTCGGTTCTTTGGGGTTTAGATTCTGATAGCGAAAATTAAAAGCACTCCCACATGTTTGGAGTCCTAAATTTGCTCAAGTGTCAGACTGTTTGCTTTTCACTTGTCTTTCCTCGCTTAGTCATGCTAGTTCTTTAATTGTCAAAGTTATTTGTATTTAAACAACTTGTCTCTCTCTTCCTATTTGATCCTTCAGAGATACTCTTAAAATGCAGCTGCTTAGAAAGTGCTATTTTTGTTGGAACACCCGATGTCATTAACATACAGAGCTCTGTTTATTCCTCCCCATGGGAGGGTTGTTCCATTGCTTTGCCACAAGAAAAGTAAAATATAGCTCCACCTTTAAAATTGTACTTGGTATAATTGTTACTGCAGCTGTCTCCACAGATCTACTAGTCCACAAAAGAACACTCTGGTGTGTGTGTAGGGTGGGGGAGGGGGGCGTGAGGGGGAGAGGGAACATGTGCAGGGATGGAAGGAGAAAACATTTGGGAAGTTTTGCTTGGAGACGTCTATGCTAAATATATTCTGCTACCACTTAGCAGGCTCCTTTACTGGGGTCCTATAGATGTCTGCTGACTATGTGTCAAAAGAGAAAAATGTTAGACTAAAATCTGACCTTCGTCTAATCAAACTACTTTCAAAGTAAGTAATTTGAAGTCTGTAATGAATCTCTTCAAGTTAACATCTTAATGCTTTTCACTTAATGAACATTTTATTAGTGCCAGATTCACAATCTATTCTCTGATTGCTCACAGAAGTAGAGGCTGAATCACTGCAAATAGGTTTTTTCCTGATCTGTAATTTTCTTAAGTTGGATAAAATTTGAACTCTATGATTAATATATTAATTTTCTCCTTTATTTGGAATGTGTTTAGTTTTTCTTCGAGAATGACTTTTTATTTTTATTAAATATATTTTTTATTGATTTCACAGAGGAAGGGAGAGGGAGAGAGAGCTAGAAACATTAATGATGAGAATCATTGATCGGCTGCCTCCTGCACGCCCCCGACTGGGGATCGAGCCCACAATCCAGGCATGTGCCCTTGACCGGAATCAAACTCGGAACCCTTCAGTCTGCAGGCCTATGTTCTATCCACTGAGCCAAACAGGCTAGGGCTCAAGAACGACTTGTTAGATATTGCTTCGGTTAGTGACAAGCCTGGGGTTTGGAATAAGACTTCAGTGCATTTCTCTGTAAATCTCTTAATTGTTCATCTAATGAATTTGCCTCTTGTTACCTTGCTTGCTCCATGGTCTTTTTTGTTCTAATGCTAAGGAACCCCCCCCCCCCCATTTCCTGCTTATTTGCTTATGTAGCTATTTTCCTTTACTCTCAAAAAATACTCCCTCCAAAAAAAAGAAGAAGAAAAGTTTTAAATGTGCACTCTGCCAGGGAGGCAAAGGAACAAGAATAGCTCTTAGTGGCCTCTAGATAAGGAGAATTAACACCTTTGGAGAAGTTGTGCATAGAGTTCTGAATGTCACAGAATAAAAACCTTCAGGCAGTAATCAAAGAAAGTACACTGACTGTTGATGGCCACAGAGTTAAGGTTGGAAAGGGAATGTGAGGGCTGAGTCATTCAAAATCCCCCCCAAGCCCTCTTGCCCATGCACCTGTTCGTGCTACAATATTAGTCACAGTTCTCTTACCAGAGTAGATACTGATGAGTGGGGAAGAGGAGCAGTTTGATGCCAGGCACTTCAGCTGAAGGTTGCAACTTAGTCTAGTGAAAAGTAAATATGGATTAAAGTGAAAAGGAGCAGAGGCTTTGGGCTGATGACTCGAGTAGTGAGAAATACAGGAACATAGTCTCTTATTCCAGCTGTCTGTTCTAAAGTGGCAGACAGGCTCAGATTATCCCAGAGGTTAGAATTTGTCAGTAATGACCTTTCTTTTGTTAATCAGATCCGCTGAGCTCTTACAGAGAATGAAAAGCACTATGCAGATTAAAACAAAGCACTGAAATGAGGCTGCTATTATATTGTTTCCCCAGTGACTAGAGAGCATTACATATTATTCTGATGGTTGCTGTTGCTTAATCTCTTAGGACTACAGTTAGAAATGAAAAACAACCATGTGGCTGATCTGTTTTGCCTTAACTTGGTTTATGCTACAAAGTGAGGTTTTGCATAGGTCATAGCTGGCTTGGTGAATTGCAGTACAGTAAAGAAGTCTTGATTTAGGAGATTCAAATATGTGTTATAAAATATTAAGATTTTTGGTTGGGTCTACTGTGATTTTAGGTGAGTGTAACTTTAATATATGAAAACTGCTTACCTCAAGCTGAAATTCCATTGGGGTCTTTTTTCCACTCTATTTTTTTTTTTTTTTAATTTCAGAGAGTAAGGGAGAAGGAGAGAGAGAGATAGAAACATCAAGGATGAGAGAGAATCATTGATTGGCTGCCTCTTGCATGCCCCCCACTGGGGATCGAGCCTGCAGTCAGGGCATGTGCCCTTGACCGGAATCGAACCTGGGACCTTCAGTCCACAGGCCAACACTCTATTAGACTGAGCCAAACCGGCCAGGGCCGATTTTTTTTTTTAAGTATGGGAAAATATACATAACAAAATTTACCATTTTAACCATTTTTAAGTCTACAGTTTTATTACATTAAGTATATTCACATAATTGTGCAACCCCACCACCAGCCATCTCCAGAACTTTTTCATTTTCCTCAACTGATTTTTTTTTAAGGTAGGATAGGTACCCACTTAACCATGGCTTATTTCACAAACTGTTGGTTTCTAATTGTAACTTACAAAGAGCTTAGCCACAAATGAGAACAATAGGCATCGTTTAGGTCCCTAATTCCTTTTCCTTTTGCATCTTATATCTTAGGTTACTTTATAAAGTAGTCTTTTAAAACTGTGGTCAGTTTTTCACCTTATCCCTTATTTCCCCCTCTCTATTTATCTTTCCCCAAATCAGGCTAAACCCTGGTCACTTAACTCAGGTATTCTAACCATGTTGAACAAGTAGACTGTTAACCTGCTAATGGGATGAAAAAGCCATTACGATTGAGCAGCAATATATTATCCTATCAGCAAACCCAAATAGGTATCTCTTCAGCAGATGAAAGTTTAGGTGTCTGGATTATTGTGAACAACAAGAGACGTGTTTTTGGCTCCATAGAAGCTCAATCACTCTAAATTCTCAGATTTACACCACAATGGCTAAGGTAGATACCTCCTCTTTTTTTTATTGGGTTTTGATCTTGCAGATTAGCAGTGCCTGGATCATGGTACCTTAAACATTGAAAGAATCTAAGAGGCCATCTACCCTGGTCTCCTTCCCAAAGCTGTTAGGTAATATCCACTGATATTTACTAAGTCCTTGAACACTTAGTGAAATAGTTCCTAATATTTTAGGCTATATTCCATTCAGTTTTTTAAGGGATGAGAATTTCTTCCTCATATTTGAATTTTCCTCTTCGTAACCTGAACCTATTGATTCTATTTCTTCTTTCAGATGCAACACCGAAATGTTCCTGTCTTCTACATGTGAACTTCTTCAGAGGGCTAACATGTATATGATTGCCATTCTGTTGGCAAAACATCCTTTCTTCCTTCAATTGTTCTTCATATGAAATAGTCTCAAAATCTCTGGCTACTGTGATTTTTTAAAAAGTCATATCCTAACTTCTCAATTTACCTCCTACAAGTATGGTGTTAGGGCAGTGATGGCGAACCTTTTGAGCTCGGCGTGTCAGCATTTTGAAAAACCCTAACTTAACTCTGGTGCTGTGTCACATATAGACATTTTTTGATATTTGCAACCATAGTAAAACAAAGACTTATATTTTTGATATTTATTTTATATATTTAAATGCCATTTAACAAAGAAAAATCAACCAAAAAAATGAGTTCCCGTGTCTCCTCTGACACGCGTGTCATAGGTTCGCCATCACTGTGTTAGGGTGTGCCTTGTACTAAATAAGCATTCAGTAAATTTTTATTGGATTGAATGACATCTAAAACGAGATCCAAATATAATCTGAGTAGGTTAAATTATAGGGAGACTATTAGCACCTAGGATATCTGTAGCCTCCAATTATACTAGTACATGAGTTTTCAGTAGTGGACTTGCATTGTTGTTTCATAACAAGCTTAGTCCTACTAAAACCTGCAAATCTGCTTAAAGTGACCTGCTGTCAAGCTCTCTCTCCCATCCTGTAATTATTTAGTTGGTAAAGATGTTTTGCTTTGTGGTAGTTTGTTTTTTTGTTTTGTTTTAGTGCTATAGAAATGTGACCTGATGGGGAATTGAACTCACAACCGTTTTTAGTGTATGGAAAGATGCTTCAACCAACTGAGCCACACCAGCCAGGGCTATTAGGATATATTTTGAGGCCTGATTATGTCATTTAATGTATTAGTTTTCCTTTGCAGTTTTGTATCATCACTTTTGATAAATATGCCTTCTAAATTTTTATCCAGGTGCTTTTATTTAATCCTAACTCTGGTAGATGATTTGGGAACAGTCTTTCCCCTCGCTGAGTTTTGGCTTGCTGCTGTTATATAAAATGGACTTGAAGACTGAAAAAATTCCCTAAGAATCAACTGCAAAGCTCTTTGTAAAGAATAAATTTGTAAAGAATAAATTTGTGGGTTGAAAATCATCAACCAGAGCCAGACTGGAAAAATAAAATCTTTTTATAGAGAAATCAGAGATGACAGCCTTCATAGACTAGTTCAAGTCTTTCTCTATCCTCCTACTCTCCCAAAACCCCTATAGAGAGGTTTACCACTTGAAATATTAAAGAAGGAAGAGGTGGGGGGGAGGAGGAGGAGGAAGAGGAGGAAAAGATTGTAGCTAATATTTGTTCTTATATTGAAAATTAGAGAGAACAGGCAGATAAAGGACAGTTAAAAAGGCAGTTTGTGGTGAGGGTGGGTGTAAGAGCTTTACTGAGAAAGAAGATGCTCCTTTAATCAGTAGTAAGCTTAGTGGTCGCAGTGAAGTCTCTTCTGTGTTTGGGTCCATTGGGAGAGAAAAGTGTGAAGCTCAGTGCTGCCTGCTATTTCTTCCCTAAATAAGGCTTGCCTTGTGCATCCCCTTTCCTCTGGGCTTTTAAAGGTGTGTGATAATCTAGAACTAAAACTGAGGCAGCATTTTAAGCAGGCAATTAATGACATGGTAAGAATTTTTAGCTCCAGTAGATTAATTGTTAAATGAATTGTGTGCATCGTACTGTCATTTTACTGTGATATCAGCCTAATTATAAATATAGTGTTACATAGTAGAAGAAAATAATAAGCAGAATTATGCACTCAGTGATCAGACTTTAGGAATTTCTAGCACTGAGGAAAGATTTTCTTCTTAAACTGTCTCTTGCTGTTCTTTTTATGTAGATTTTGATTAATTTTACCTCGACTATACATTTCTCTCCGGAGCCCAGATATTGTGCATGCTTTAGCAAAGTAGGCTCCTGTTGTAAGAGGTTTAATGAGATGTTTTTGTTCTAATTGGTTTCTATATAATTTCTTTTAAAACCAATAACATGTGAGTGGGATGTCAAACAGAGGGTATGCTGAGAGATATTTTCACTATCTTGTATACCAAAGAACATTAATTTATCTCTTCTCATTTGACACTATTTTTATATGATGAAAATTCTCAATCTCAAGGAAGTTCCAGAGACAGTTGGTTCTCATTGGTCTCACCTCTCCTGCATTCATCTTAGTGATGCCTCTGTAAAGGTAGCAGAAATAGCCATCTGTAGTTGGAGCTCATTTTGGGTAGAAGGGGACAAAAGATTTCTAAACAAGGTTTTGACTGTAACACATCTTTCTTAAGGATAAATTTACTAGATGGGATTTAGATAGGATGGATTAAAATCTGTTCCTTTTGGCCATTTAATCTGAACTAATTTCCTACTTTAAAAATATGAACTATTTGATAAATTCTGAAGGGTTCAATATGGGCCCCCAGTATATTAATACATGATTGTAATAAAGGTTGATCCTAAAATGAGCCTGTGAACCACTCACCTCAAGAAATAAAATGTTGCCCTAGCCAGTTTGGCTCAGTGGAGAGCGTCAGCCTGCGGACTGAAGGGTCCCAGGTTCAATTCTGGCCAAGGCTGGGTGGCTCTGTTAGTTGGAATGCTGTCTCATGCAGCAAAAAGGTTGCCGGTTTGATTCCCAATCAGGGCATATACCCAGGTTGTGGGTTCCATCCTTGGTCAGGGTGCATGCAGGAGGCAGTTGATCAATGTTTCTCTCTTGAATTGATGTTTCTCCTCCCTTCCTTTCTCTATAAAATACCTCCTCTCTCTCCTCTCTCTCAAAACAACAACAAAAAATCAGTTGAGGATTAAAAAAAAAAGAATGTTTCAAATTCACTGAAACCCTATCTTTGTTTCTTTTTAAAATTGAACTATTATATATGGTAAAATGTGTGATATCTTAGGTATTTAATCGAACAGCATTGTACCCATGTAATCATCATCCAGATTAAGATATAGAACATTTCCATCACCCCAGAAGTTCCCTCATGGCCTTTTTCTTCCTGGAATTATGCACTTGTTTTTATATAGATCATTTTTTTAATATATTTTATTGATTGTTCACAGAGAGAAAGGGAGAGGTATAGAGAGTTAGAAACATCAATGAGAGAGAAACATCGATCAGCTGCCTGCTGCACACTCCCTACTTGGGATGTGCCCACAACCAAGGTACATGCCCTTGACCGGAATCGAACCTGGGACCCTTGAGTCCGCAGGCCGACGCTCTATCCGCTGAGCCACACCGGTCAGGGCTATATATCATTTTTTAAAGACAACCATGACAGTATCTTTCTAGCTTTTACATTTTAAAAAAATGTTTTTATTGATTTTAGAGATTTTCTCTTTTAAATTGTATTTTAAAATTACAGTTTATATTCAATATTATTTTGTGTTAGTTTCAGGTGCACAGCATAGTAGTTAGACAATCTTATACTTTACAACGTGTTCTCCTCAATATCTCCAGTACACACCTGGCACCATACATAATTATTACAATATTAGAGTAATGCTCAACCACTGAGCCACACCAACCAGGCTTTTTTTTTCTCTTTTAAATTGTATTTTAAAATTACAGTTTATATTCAATATTATTTTGTGTTAGTTTCAGGTGCACAGCATAGTAGTTAGACAATCTTATACTTTACAACGTGTTCTCCTCAATATCTCCAGTACACACCTGGCACCATACATAATTATTACAATATTATTGACTATATATTCCCTATACTGTATTTTATATCTCTGTGACTATTTTGTGACTACCAATTTGTACTCCTTAATCCCATCACCTTTTTTACCCAGTCTTCCAATCCCCTTCTCCTCTGAACTATATACACTTTTGTGACTTCTTTCACCATAAATTAGTTTTGCCATTTTTTTGTTTTGTTTTGTTTTTTTGTTTTTATGATTCTCTAGTTTTAACTTAATTTATTGGGTTGACATTGGTTACTAAAATTATATTTTTCAAGTGTACTATTCTATAATACATTATCTGTATATTGTCTTGTGTGTTCACCACCCAATTTTGCTTGTTCTTGAACTTCATATAGATATATACACTTGACCCTTGACATACTTGTATACATAGGTTTGAGCTGTGTGGGACCATTTATTAAGTAGATTTTTTTTCAATAAATATTGTAAATATATTTTCTCTTCTTTATGATTTTCTTAATAACATTTTCTTTTCTCTACCTTACTTTATTGTGAAAATATCTATATATATAAAAGCCTAAACAACCATTATGACCAAACGGCTGGAACAACCAGTCGCTATGATGTGCACTGACCACCAGGGGGCAGATGCTGAACACAGGAGCTCCCCCCTGGTGGTCAGTGCACTCCCACAGCTAACCTCCTGCGTCCTTCCCTCCCCTCACCCCCCGCCAGCCGCCATGCACGAATTCGTGCACCAGTCCTCTAGTACTATATAATACATGTAATATGAAATATGTGGTAATTGTTTATGTTATTGGTATGGGTTCTAGTCAAAAATCAGTTATTAGTAGTTAAGTTTTGGGCGATTTCAAAATTATACATGGATTTTTTACTATGTGGGGGTTGATGCCTTTAACCCCTTGTGTTGCTCAAGGGTCAACTATAGTATGTCCTCTTTTGTGTCTGGCTTCTTGCAGTCAATATAATATTTTTGAGATTCATCCACTTAATGCTATATATTAGTTCAGGCCTTTAAAAAAATAAACATTTTTAAAATTCTTGTAAGAAACATACAACAAAAAATTTACCATCATAACCACTTTTAAGTGTACAGTTCAGTTCAATAGTGTTAAATATATTCACATTGTTCTACAAAAGATCTCCAGAACTTTTTCATCTTGACAAAGGGAAACTCTATATCTATTAAACAACAGCTCCTCCATGTCTTTGAATTTGACTACTTTAGATACCTCATATAAATGAAATCATACATTATTTGTTTGTCTATTTTGATTTATTTCACTTAGCATAATATTCTTAAGGTTTGTTCATGTTGGAGTATGTGACAGAATTCCCTTCCCTTTTAAGACTGAATAGAATTCCATTATATGTATAACATTTTGTTTATTTTTTCATCTTTTTTAAAAAAATATATTTGCTTGATTTTTTACAGAGAGGAAGGGAGAGGGATAGAGAGTTAGAAACATCGATCAGCTGCCTCCTGCACACTCCCCACTGGGGATGTGTCCGCAACCAAGGTACATGCCCTTGACGGGAATTGAACCTGGGACCCTTGAGTCTGCAGGCTGACACTCTATCCACTGAGCCAAACCATTTAGGGCTATTTTTTCATCTTTTGTTGATGGACACTTGGGTTGTTTCCATTTTTTACTATTGTGAATAATTTGCTATGAACATGGGTGTGCAAATACCTAGTAGTTCATTCCTTTTTATTACTGAGCAGTATTTTATTATTATATAACTATACTGCAGTTAATTTATTCATTCTTCCTATTTCTTTTTCAACTGTATTTTCTAAGCTTATAGTCTTACTTGTCATCTTCTCTGCCCCTTCCTCTCTCTCTTGTTCTCCTTCCTATGCTTGTCTCCTTCACTGGATTCCTCAACACCTGCAGAATAAAAATTAAGCTTTATAGTGTGGCATACAATTCCACTCTTAATATGCTTTCTGGAATTTCTGTCCTCACTGCAGTTATGCCAGACTACCTACAGTTCTCTGGAGAAACCAGAGACACTTAGAATTTTCTGAACAAACTGTTTTATACTCCTTATCCTATACATTATCATGCCTCCTTGGCTTAGATTTCCTTCCCCAACTTATCAGCTTACCTCCTGAAATAGTACGTGTTGAGTATCAGTTCATTCTTAGGGCCAGACCTGGCCATACTACAGTAGTAACTAACTATCTGCTTGTCTATTTGTCTTTACTAGGCTGTGAGCTTGGCAGGCAGCATCCATGCCTTATTCATCCAGGTAACACAGTGTCTTTGTTCAGTGAATGTTTGTTAAACATAGATCAACAAACAGCGTTCTGCTCTCTTAGACAGTGAGGATTCAGATTGGCTGGGCCTGATCTGGAATGGGCTATGAGTCAAAGTACTGAACAAAATTGCCAAGCAGACTCCACAAAAGAGAAATGGACTGAAGGGCCAGGCAAAGTAGAAGAGTTCAGATACAAGTCAAAGGCTCTGAATAATAGAGCTAAGGATAATAGAGCAAAATGGTTTGAAGGAGGGCAAGGGTTAAAATCTAGAGGAGCGGTAACCGGTTTGGCTCAGTGGCCTGCTGCGGACTCAAGGGTCCTGAGTTTGATTCCGGTCGGGGGCGTGTACGTTGGTTGCGGGCACATCCCCAGTCGGAGGTGTGCAGGAGGCAGCTGATCAATGTTTCTCTCTCATCGATGTTTCTAGCTCTCTATTCCTCTCCCTTCCTCTCTGTAAAAAATCAATAAAATATATTTTTAAAAAAAATCTAGAGGAAAATGGCTGGGCCAAATAGGATATCTGCAATAGCTTTTCTCAAATTGTAAACACAGTCTGGGTGGAAGTGTGAAAAGCATAATTTTCCCTTGATAGTTGAATAAGTATTGAATGTTTCATGGGACCCAGCATTGGAGGTCAAGCAGGTCAGTAAAGAAAACACCACTTTGGTTGCAGCCAGCAGATGCCTGGGCTTTCTCAGGTGCTTTAATGTATAGGAGTTTACTAAAAAGTCAAGAAGAGATGGGAACATTTTAAAATATATTTTTATTGATTTCAGAGAAGAAGGGAGAGGGAGAGGGAGATAGAAACATCAATGATGAGAGAGAATCATTGATCAGCTGCCTCCTGCATGCCCCATACTGGGGATCGAGCCTGCAATCTGCGCATATGTCCTGACCAGGAATCGAATTGTAACCCCCTGGTTCATAGGTCAACGCTCAACCACTGAGCCATGGTCAGCCAGGCAAGAGATAGGAATATTAAAGGCTTATAGTGCCATGAACTTTTTTAGTAAAAAAAAAGAAAAAGAGGGAGTAGGAACAGTTCACATATAGCTAAGCAGAGAGGGTAGTTGGGAAGAAGGAGTTATGAAGATAGCCTCTTACACCTTCTTAGCTAATGTGTGTCCCTCTGTCTTTGAACATTGAGGCCATTCAAAAACAGCCTATTGACATTCTTCAAACTAGTAAAGCTGTTGGGGCTCAGGGAAAGTGGGCCATTATTTAAAGACAGAAGGAAGGAGTAAAAGAGATTTCTTTGAGTTAAATTTCACTGCATTGAAATGTGCCCCTTCCCTCTTTGCTTATTCTGAAGATCAAAAGCTGTTTATCTCTGTTGTCAGCCTTTGAGGGTCCTCCCTTTGGCGTTTGGGTAATATCTGTGACCTATAGTTGTCACTCCTAATACTAAGTGTTTCTCTCTCTTTTTTTAAATGAGTCATTTAGCAATTATCTATGGGTTTGACTAAACTGACCTAGATTTAGAATGTTTGAGGTTAAGACCTCTATGCCTTAAAAAAAAGAAAGAAAGAAAGAAAGAAAGAAAGTAAGAAAGAAAGAAAGAAAGAAAGTAAGAAAGAAAGAAAGAAAGAAAGTAAGAAAGAAAGAAAGAAAGAAAGTAAGAAAGAAAGAAAGAAAGAAAGTAAGAAAGAAAGAAAGAAAGAAAGAAAAGAAAAGAAGAAGGAAGGAAGGAAGGAAGGAAGAAAGGAAGAAAGACCTCCATGCCTATTGCCATGTACCTATGCCCTGTAACCTTTGCTCTTTGGTTGCTCAGGGACTGTAACTTGATTTGAAAAACTCAGTGTTCTTTTTCACCAGAAAGCATGTTCTACTACAGCTGACACTTCATTGTCTCCTGGACAATTTTGAGTAGGATAACAAATTAGAGTTTGGGATACATTACAGATGATAAATGTGACTTCCTTAAAGGGAAATCCATTTGTTTTGCTTAGTGTTTCTGTGATTAATTACTTGCCAGATTAAATTGCTCCATAGAAATGCATAATATTTTATTCGATTGCTCTTCATGGTGATTAATTAGGCCATACTGTTGCTTTGTATGTTAATTATGCTGACTTTTTTTCCTTCTCTTCTGTGGTTTAATTAATACAGCATTTATTTGAAAGACTGTTTTTAGAATGGAAGGAGGACAAAGCCTAATGTTGCTTTTAGGCTGGTGTTAGAGAGTAACACTTCAAATTTTCAGAGTTTGTTTTCTATTGGTCCTTGTCTGTATCTGTGATGTCCAGAAAGTACACTAACTGAAGATGAATTGGGGAAAGCTCTGGTTTTACTGTAGTTATTAAAGGTGATATACTGAAAATTCTTGGCTCAACTGAAAATTGATTAAAAATATAGAGGAGAAGCTACTGATGCAATGTGTGCTATAAATCAAGTGTAAAATAAATGGTAGTGTGTGTGGTTTGGGAATGAGTGTTGTTTTCTAAGATGTTGCAGGATGTTGAGGAAATTGGGCATATTTAGCATTTTTATTAATGAGTTAGGGCTAAAAGTAAGCAAAGTATTAATGAAGTTGGTAAGTGATAATGATTTAGAGATGTTTCTTATACCCAGGAGAGCAAAGAAATGATATAGATGGACCAGAAAGAGAAACATCACAAATATAGCATCACAGCTATTCCATTCGGAAAGTATTTAACGGTTTTATAGAAGTAGCATACATAGAACCAGGTAACAACGATTTCAATTGCATTATGTAGTATGAAAGAAACCAGACTCAGAAGGCTACATAGTGTATGGTCCTGTGTTTATGGAAATGGCAAAATTGTAGGGACAGAATTCAGATCAGGCTAGACTTGGGAGGAGGAGGGACACAGGGGAAGTTTATGGGTGATGGAACTATTTTGTATCTTGATTGTGGTGTTGATTACATGACTGTATGCACTTTTTTCAAAACTTGTAGATTCTACACTAAAAAGGGTAAATTTTTCTGTATGTGAATTTTACCTTAATTTTAAAATTAGAAGAAAAAAAGGTCTTCAGAGGGAAGGGAAAGAAATTCAATTTTTGACCATCACTACCATTCTTTATATGTGGCAATTTTTTGAAAATAATTTGAGTAACAAAGTAGAATTGGAGGATTTGGATTTTCCTCATGTTGCTTTCAAATTCCAAGGAAGCAGAAATGGGAGGGTGGGTTTTGGTGATATTCCTTAGGTCAGTGATGGCGAACTATGACACATGTGTCAGAGGTGACACGTGAACTCATTTTTTTGGTTGATTTTTCTTTGTTAAATGGCATTTAAATATATAAAATAAATATAAAAAATATAAGTCTTTGTTTTACTATGGTTGCAAATATCAAAAAATTTCTATATGTGACACGGCACCAGAGTTAAGGTTTTTCAAAATGCTGACACGTCGAGCTCAAAAGGTTCGCCATCACTGTCTTAGATGTTAGCATTATATAAACCTGTATACTGATGAGGGTTATTTTAAGAAGGAAATCAGTTAAGGAGCTCTTGGACCTTTGTTGATAGCCATCAGACATGGAAAGAGGATCATTTCCCCAATTTATGGATTGAATCCAATTATTTGGGTTTTCTATGAATTTAATTTTTGTCCTAGAGCTTTATTTCTTCTGCCTGGGCCATCCCACTGTGGAAATGTTATAAGACACAGAAGAATGCCGGAACTGACTTCAGAGACAACTTCTATAAGTCTCTGCATTTGGACTGGAACAAAAAGTTTGGTCACACTATGGGTGTCTGAGTCAGGTTTGCACCATATCAGGGTTAGGTGAACCACAAATGCTAAACCAGTGCTGATACCTGCTGCGCCCCTTTGCCCCTTTTCCCCATGTCTTCAATGTTCTAAACTTTGTGTAGAGTGTTTGCTTTACATGTCCAACTTGAAGCACACCCCTGAATGCCAAACTATTCAATATCTATTCAATATCTCTAAAAATATCTCAGTGAGGGAAATTATATGATGGTAGTATTGCACTACTTGCAGCGATAATATTCAGTATAGCTCTGTGGCTGCAGCTTAGTGTGCTAACTGCTGACTACCCAGAGCAGATGTGTGGCCATCATTCTGACCCAGACTGGGAAGATTACATTTAGCAGGATGCTGACTCCCTAAATGACTTGCAGAGCAAATGTCTCTTGGTCTTTCAGTGTTTTCAGCTGAATGATTTTCAGCACTGGACCTGCAGGGGCTGCTGTGGCTCCCAACCAAGACTCCATCTGTCAAAACCTCATATTGATTTGTATCCCCTGTTTACAAAAATTCTGTCCCTTCTTCTCCTTCTAGTGTGATAAATAATGCATATATGTTAGATGAAGTCTGCTGTTGGAACAGCACTCTAATCATTTTGTTCAGGGTTGAATTAAACTAATGAAATGGGACTTTCTCATAGCCTCTATGTCAAGTGGCTTATTGTTGTCTTTTTCTGACTTAACATGTTCACTAATACTTGCAGGGTCTAGCACATAGTAATTATAAAGGTGTAATTAACCTTGTAAAAAATAACAAGTTTTAGTAGGGAGAGAAATCATAAGATGACATTTAAAATTTTTGACTAAATAAATAGGTGATAATGGAACACTATGAGTTAAGGGCTTATATCAGCTGTGTATTATATCTTAATCCTGTATTTTTGTGCCCCTTCCCACCCAGAAGGGATTTAAAGTGCAATTTACTGACAATACGTAGTAGACAAATAGTACTTCATTTAGCTGGGAAATGCAGATCTATCTTGGCTGACTCTTAACTAGTCATAGTTACTTATGTATTTCCTGTACAACAACCCCATGCCCTTAGCTCCTGACTTGCATTGAGAGTACCACATGGCAAGACTTCATAGAGTACTATTGCAATTAAGACTTTGGAAAAACATCTAAAGTCCAGGGTGCAATCATGTTGTACCTGAGGTAGAATACTATATAATAAAAGGCTAATTAATATGCAAATCGACCAGTGGAACAACCAGTCACTATGACGTGCACTGACCACCAAGGGGAAGATGCTCAACGCAGGAGCTGCCCCCTGGTGATCAGTGTGCTCCCACAAGGGGAGCACCGCTCAGCCAGAAGCCTGGCTCATGGCTGGCGAGCACAGCAGCAGTGGCGGGAGCCTCTCCTGCCTCTATGGCAGCACTAAGGACCCCTCAGGGGATGTCCAGGCTGAGGGAACCCCCCTTGCCCCTCAGTGCATGAATGTCATGCACCGGGCCTCTAGTATGACCAGAATGCTATTTTCCTACTATAGCTCCTTTGAAAAGCTCCAGGAGATGACCACCCATCATTTGCTTCTGGAGAGTTTCTGAAGAGTTCCCTCCTTCCGGTGATGTCATGGAAGTCACTCTAGGAAGGAGGAGGCACTAAACCAAACAGGTCTGTTGAGGACATATGCCCACTAGAGTCTGGTGGCCTTGACTTTAGTTAAGGTTGATGTTCTTCCTTGTGTCTAACCTTGGAAATAAGAGCTTTCTGCTAAAGCAAGAATTCCCTCCCTTTTTGGATATTCTTCCAGCCATAAAGTGTACATGTGCAAGTATGCTTTGTTTTGGGTTTTTGTTTGTTTATCAGTCATTAGGAAATGCAGAATTCAACATCTGTTCTTTTTAATATATATATAGAGGAAAGGGTCCCCAGCCGTTCTTGAGAGGAGAAGGACATAAGTTTAAAGAAAAAGGTGCCTGTTTTCTCCCAAAGGGATGGCTTTTGGAATGAGGAACCAGTTCCCATTCCTGGCGTTGAGCATTAGGGAACTCCCAGGACACTGTGTCCTCAGTTTTGTGGAATTATGGCCAGAGGCTTCTGTCAAAAACTAGGAGGGGGTTCATGGTCAAGTAAGCTTGGGCTTTAAGCAACGTTAATGAGTTTCCTTTTCTTCGAGCCTTTACTGTTCTGCCCTGAACTCTACGTCTTCAACGTGGAGTTGTTACCCGCAGGGTTTCCCAAACTTATTGAACCACGGAATACCTCCTGCCACCCCACAGCAACCTGCCCCGCCTGTTACTTTTTAAATCTATGTTGTTTTTGCGTGTGTGTGTTTTTATATTTTTATTGACTTCAGAGAGGAAAGGGAAGGGAGAGAGTGACAGAAACATCAATAATGAGAGAGAGCCATTGATTGGCTGCCTCCTGCACGCCCCCACTGGGGACCGAGCCTGCAACCCAGGCATGTACCCCTGACCGGAATCAAACCCCGGACCCTTCAGTCCGTAGGCCGACGTTCTATCCACTGAGCCGAACTGGCCAGGACACAACATCTATTCTTAATAAAAATTCTCAGAATGCTAAGAATAGAAGAGCATATCCTCAACCTGATAAAGCATATATCAGTTCAGGTGATGTATTTTCATTGGAAATATTTATCTCTATTTAGATTTCATAAAATTTACAGTTGAAAAAGTAGAGTTAAATATCCAAGTTGTCCAAACTTACTTAAAGGTTTTCCAATAACTGAGTAACTACTAGTAAAAATAATTTCTCCGTAACATTTGCATCCGTATTGATAAAAGTGGTTCATCTGCCTCACCAGCATGGCTCAGTGGTTGAGCATCGACCTATGAACCAAAAGGTCATGGTTGGATTCCCAGTTTGTGGGCTTGATCCCCAGTAGTGGGCATACAGGATCAATGATTTCTGTCATTATTGATGTTTCTATCTTTCCTTCCCTTCCGCTCTGAAATAAATTTTAAAAAATTTTAAGTGGTTCATCTTTTTTAAAATTCATTTTACTTCAAAGTAACATCTGTCCAGGTTAAGGAAATTCACTAACTCTTGTGTTGACAACCACCATTTTAGTTCAAGGCCTCATAACCTCTCACATTACAAGAGCCACCTAACTGTTCTCTACCTCCAGTCTTTCCCATTTATTTAATCATAGAGTTGAATTTCAGAAGCATAGGTCTTTACACTGCTGGTGGGAGTATATGTTGGTACCATGATTTTTCAGGCAATTTGGCAATAGCTAATTAAGTGCAAGTTTCCCAAACCTATGACACAGTAATTGCATTCCTAGGTATATTTCCTAAAGACACTCTCCCAAATGGTCACAGGGAGATATATATATATAAACATTTATTCAATATTGTCTTTCATACCAAGAAAATGAGAAACCACCTATATTTCAATCAGTAGAATGGATTGTGGTATATTTATACAATGGAATATTATGCAACATTAAAGTTGGATTAGAGCAACACAAGTCAATAAAAATCTCACAAATATAATATTGAATAAAAAAAGTAAGTTGTAGAATGTAAGATAATATGCACAAAAAGTTTAAAAACACACAAATATTAATATGTTATTTAGTTAAAAGAGTAAAGCAGCTTATAAGAATGATAAATACCAAAATCAAGAGACTATTTATTTGGGGAAGAGAGTGACAGATGTGCAGTCAAGAAGAGGTATGTGGTCCCAGCTGGTTTGGCACAGTGGATAGAGCATCGGCCTGTGGATTGAAGGGTCCCGGGTTTGATTCTAGTCGAGGGCACATGCCAGGGTTGCAGGTTCGATGCCCAGTGGGTAGTGTGCAGGAGGCAGCCGATCAATGATTCTCTCATCATTGATGTTTCTATCTCTTTCTCCCTCTCCCTTCCTCTCTGAAATCAATTAAAAAATCTCTCTCTCTCTCTCTCTCTCTCTCTCTCTCTCTATATTTATTTTTTTAAAGAAGAGGTACATGGAGGGTTTGGAAGGTAATTGTAATGCTTTCTTAAGTTGGATATTAGGTACATAAACATTCAGTATATTCTTTTCTGCACCCTTTTCTATGTCTGAAGCATTTAATTTAAAAACTTACCAGATTTAAATCTTGTGTGATTCCCCGTCATTGATAGGGATAGGATAATGTCCATACTTCTTTGCATGACACCTTGACCTCAGCCTACCTTCCTTTCTAGCTTTATTTACTATCACTCTCCCATCTGTCCTAAGGTCTGCCCAAAGTACAATTGACCACAGAATCTCAAATGTCATACCTCTGCACATGTTTTTAGCTAGAATATCTTCCCATTCCTCTTTTCACCTAGCAAAATCCTATTTATGCTTCAAAATCTATCTCAGATGTCACCTTCCTTGAAAGCTTTCTGGGTTCTTTGAAGAAGTATGATTCCCACCTGTATTACCACAGGACTTCATGCATCTCTTAAAGCACTTGTCACATTGTGGTATTGTCATTCATTTATCTGACCATCACTAGATGGCAAACTCCTAAGGACAAAGACAATGTTTTGTTTTGTTTTACTTCTGTAATCACTGCTCTTAGCACAGTAAAAGAATGAGTGGATGGCTGGAATGAATGTTTTATCTTCCAAGGCCTTAATATTGCCACCATCATCTTCCAGAATCATCAGCCGATCTGAAGTCCTAGCTAGGAAGTGGATATTGAGATGCCTAAGTGATTGTAGAGCTCCCCAATGTTTCTGTGAGGCCCCCATATAAAAGAGTGCTTCAGATCTTAATAGATGTTATGCAAAGTGCTGCATATTGTTCATGGATTCCAAAGAAATAACTTAGAGGACTGGCTGTGAAAGACATGGGTTTATTAGGATTTATGTGTGCACTGGTGGCAGCCGACTGATGAAGTTTACTGCCACACTGGCTGCCACCAGTGACGTCCCGCTAAGTCCATCCGGCCTGTGGATGGGCCGCACTAGAGTCAACCGACCAGTGCTCTTCGTTTGCCGCCACCTAGGCTTTCCCAACATAAGGTTTTATAGAATACAGGAAACAGAACAACAGAGCATGCAGGTGGAGGGGGATGTGCCTGTAGTGAGATCAAAACATGAGCTGTTTACAATCCAGGCTCCCATCTAGAAGCAGTTTCTCTTTGGCCTTTCTTAGACTGAGTTGCTGGCCAGGTTCCCAAGGTCTCACAGTCTGCTTACAGGGTGGGAGGGAGAGTTGGAGCATGAGAAGGGCTCATGTTCCCATTTACCATGCAATGGACAACAGGAAATACATTCTTGGCAACTCCTGAATTAATCTAGGATAGCCAGGAAGTGTGCTTTGGAATTATCAGAAGAGTCCCCTTTCTCATTGATGAGCTGAATTGTTTATCCCAATACAGTAGAATTTACTACTAATTCCTTCTAGAGTAACAAGAGGACAGCCAAAAAGTTTTAATTATCTAAAATGGGGCTTTGAGACAACTAAAGCCACTTTGAAGTGAATTATCAATAGCATCATGCATTGTTTTTCTTCCTTTTTTTAAATTAAATCCTCACCTGAGGATATATCATTTATTTATTTATCTTTATTTTAGAAGAAGAGGAAGAGAGAGCGAGAGAGAGAGAGAGAGAGAGAGAGAGAGAGAGAGAGAGATTGATTGGTTGCCTCTCGTACTCTCCTCAACTAGGGACTGAACCCGCAATCTAGATATGTGCTCCGACTGGGAATTGAATCCGTGACCTTTCTGTGTATAAGACAATACTCGAACTGAGCCACACTGGCTAGGGCTATCTTTTTTCCTTTTTGAAGTAACAAGTCAAGGCAATTAATGCTATTTTTATCTTACAGATCTCCTGAATTTAAAAGATGATTTTATAAGGATGCTTTTTAAAAGCCCTCTCATTGGCTGAGTGATGGATTGCTGTCATTTATGTAAGCTAGAGGCCCTGCTGAAGGAATCTGTGTGTTCTGATGCTGTTTCATGTGCTATGGTTTTAGATGTTTGGATGCCTTAGTGCTGTTGGCAGTAGGAGTTTTTCAGACTCTTTATGAAGTTCTCTTATGTATTTCTTACTGAGGACTTCCCAAATGCATATTATTGTCTTATAAGCCAAAAGAGGACCAAGGAAACTGTTATAATTAACAGGCAGCTGCAAAACAGAGCCATTTATTCTCTTCAGTGTGGTTTGGTGGAGATCAGATACTCAAGGCTTCAGTGTGGCTTTAAGTGGAACAGCTGCCACGAGACTGACACACTGTGGAGGGCGGAGCGGGTACAGCACCGCTGAGATCCATCATTCCCATGAGACTGAAAAGCCTGCCTTCAGCTTAGGTAGCTGCTGTGTGTTTACATTTCGTTTTAGGTGAAAGGAGGCACAGAACCTTCCATAGCCTAACTCCATGAGCATCTTTGAGTCAGTACTGAGCAAAAAGGTGCAAATAGGACCCTGACAGGCTTGTGGCTTTCACAAAGGTATCCTGCTACTCTTTAGCTGGGAAAGCTTTAAAATAAGATTTTACTCAAGCACTATCTCCTTCAGGATGCCTTTCCTAAGCCCCCAGGTTGGGCTATACCCGCCTCCTCCTCGTGCTCCCGTGATACCATTTGGCCCTTACCACATCATAATGAAATTGTCTATGGTGTGTCTTTTCCATTAAAGTCTATATTCCTTGCTAATTGGAATCAAATTTCATTTGCCTCCTCCATTTCCTAGCATAGTACCTGCACATAGTAAATATTCAAGTGTTTGTCAAACAAATTGAACTATCAAGAGTCAGTGGCTGTACTAGCAAAACCTTAGGTTCAGAAACCATAGAACTTTCTTCTAGGGACGATTGTTCCTTCACTACTTAAGAAAGCTGTCATCACTTCTCGGCCTTATGGCTAAGATCAAGTGGAGAAAGCAGTCAATTTGCAGAGTAAGGGAGGAGGAGAAAATATGGAAATTCTCTTTCTAAAATGGTGCATATAGTATAAAATTCTGTAATCACTGTAAAACCAAATTTCTCCTTTGGACAGTGTCACCTTTTCAGGAAGGGAAAAACTTACCACTATTTCTGGTATATTGAAGAGAAAGCAACTAATAACTCCTTCGTGAGCATAAAACAATGATACCCAGCCTCCCACAGAGACAATCTGCCAGAGCCAACTGCCTCCCCCTCCACATGGGCTTCATTTTCTTACTCCAGAATCTCATAGACTTTCCCCCAAAGACGTTCATCTTGTTGCACTATTATGATGAATGTTTGGAGCTGGCTCTTATCCTCTGCTTTACCAGCTATTATTGGAGGTGCTGTCAAAAAATCAGTCCCCAAATTTATCCTCCAATTAAGTCCTCTCCTGGGCAGCTCTGCTTGGTTTTGAATAGTAGTCATCCAGTCTCCCCACCTTTTCCCACCTCTCACTGCCTTTGAATGTAAGGAAATTGCAGGCCTGTTGCAAACAAAGCACTGTGGTAGAAAGTAGGGTTGCAAGTCATTTTCTACCACAGCTCTTTGTTTGCTCTTGTTCTAGGCCTAGAGGGAAGCTCAAATGTATGGGTGCCTGCATATGCATGTGCTATGAGACTTCCATCAATTTCAGTCACAAGCCATTCCATGTCATTTCTTCAATTGGCTGATCATGTCTATCTCCCAGCAATGTCTTCAGGATCTCCTTTCTATAATGAGGTAGAGATTTATTGATTTCTGAACACAGGGGCCTTACCTACCTACCTACCTGTCTACTCTTACCTGCTCCTCTGAGTGATAGACACATGGCCTGTGATGAGTTTTTTTAATGTTGTATGATTTTTTTAAATAAATCTTTATTGTTCAGATTATTACAGTTGTTCCCCTTTTTCCCCCCCATAGTTCCCCTCCACCCAGTTCCCACCCCACCCTCTGCCCTTACCCCCCACTGTCCTCATCTATAAGTGTACACTTTTTGTTGCCGGGTCATACACATGGAAAATGTAGCTATTTCCATCCGAGACGTGTCCCAGTGTTCAGCCACACAGGGACCGTCTCAGCCTCACAGGCACCGTCTCAATCTCCCAGGGGCCGTCTCAGCCTCACAGGGGCTGTTTCAGCCTCACAGGGACTGTCTCAGCCTCACAGGGGCCGCTCCCTTGTGTATCGCCGATGTTGGAAGTTTCTGAGAGCAGTCTGCAGGTGCTGGACATCATACTTTAACTGGTCAACACAAAGTTTGGTATTCTGTCTTTTGTTGGGCGGCTCCTTGCTGGACAAAATCTCCAGGCGTTCTTGCTGGCTGAATATCTGGTATGCTTGCTTGGATTTCGTTTTCTACTAAGTGCACAGACTGCTTGTCTGCCGTCTCCCGGCGTCCCATGTGAGACTGGATCTGGTGGACCTGTTTGTGCATCTGCTGGTACAACGATTCCATGTTGCTGGCCCAGCTGGGTCCGGTTCTGGCTTCCTCTGAACCTGATTCTGCTTCTTGAGTGTGTCTCTTAGGGGTGCGAGGAGTTGAAATCTGTAGTTTGTTGGGTTAAGCTGCAAAAGCGCAGGTGGTTCCTTTTGTGCCACCGCCAGCTTGGGCGGTGATGTAAATTGAGTAGGGCGGGGTCTCAGGGAATCACCAGGGTGGAGCAAACAGCAATGACATCTTCAGCAAGCTCAGTGGATTTGAGAGTTTGTAACCCCTTTCGATTGAAAAAAAACACGCATCCAGTTGCAGCCCACCTGGCGCACGAGTCCATACCTCTGTTCTTGGCACCTCTGCATATCCTACTCAGTCTCAGTGCTCTTCTTTCTTTCCTTCCAGTTGTAGAACTTCCACTGGGCCAGCTTTCCCATTGGTACTGAATGATAGCTGTTTTGTCTTATAGTTGATATTTTCAATGTTGTTGTGGGAGGCAGCACACACAGGTCTGTACCTTACACCGCCATCTTGGTTCCCTAATGTTGTATGATTTTTAAATTTGTCTCAACAGGTATTCTTGCAGTCTTCCTCTTGTGAGTATCCTGACTTAGTAGGCTACCATTTAGCCAGTTTTGGACTTCCATTTTGTCTCTCATAATTATTCTCAGAAATAAATAGGGCCAAAAGTTGTTCCAGGTGCCATTTGTAAATCTTAGGATAATTGATAAATATCCATTTCACTAGCAATAGTGCATTTTGTTCAAAAATAGATACGGATTAGGTTGTTGAGAAAAATCTAACCCTTTTGCTTTGGAGCTAACTCATTAATAAGCTGATATTGAGGCTGCCAATAACATTGGAAAAGCAACATGCCTCAGTAGTATTTTTTTTCCTGTAGAAAAAATATATTGCAGTGAAATTTTAACTTTTCCCCTGTCCAGTAGCGAGATACTATCAACTTCACCCAAGCAGAATGGTCCAGTACTTTGAGCAGCTTATTTATTTTTCATTTACCTTTTTTAAAAAAATTATTTTATTTTTTTAAAGCAATGCTTACTGTTTTTTTTGTTTGTTTATTTCTTTTTAATCCTCACCTGAGGATATGTTTAGTGAAAGGAAGAGGCGGGGGGCGGGGGGGAGGGAGAGAGAGAGAGAGAGATCTATTGGTTGCCCCCCATACACGCCCTAACTAGTATCAAACCCGAAACCCTTCAGTATATAGGCAGTGTTCCAGTCACTGCTATGCATGTGCTATGAGACCAGGCAGGGCTTCATTCCTTTCTTTCTTTATTTTTTTGTTAATCCTCACCTGAGGATAACTTTTCTATTGATTTTTAGAGGGAGTGGGAGTGAGGGGGAGAGAGAGAGTGGAACATTGATGTGGGAGAGATGCTCTTGACTGGCAATTGAACTCACAACCCTTCAGTGCTCAGGCCGATGCTCTCTAACCACTTACCCATGCCAGCCCGGGCTTCATTTACTTCTTGACCTACTAACCTATCCCATTTTTCTTACCTAACTAATCAAACTTCTATGCAGTTCCCCTGCTTCCTCCCATATCGCTGCCTCTCTATCTCTCAAGGCTCCTTTCTCTAGCCAACCACATCTCTTCCCCAATATTTATAGCCAGGCTTCTTACAAAAAAACACTGGTGCTAAGGCCTCTCTGAAGGCAACATAAGTCACTTCCAGAGCAGGTGAAAGCAGTCTGTTCTTTTAGAGCTGACAAGAAGGGTGAAGCTCTCCGTCACGATGGGTGAGCGAGCAGAGAGGGCCCAAGTAACGCCACATCTCAGTGGTTAGTACCTGCAGGCTCAGAGCTGACAGTGCTCTATAATAAGATTCATCTCTGTTCACTTAACTGATGTGGGCTTTATGGTAAATGTTCGCTTGCTTAATTACTTTGGCAGACTCACTAATTGCCTTTCCTGAGGAGTTCCAAAAGGTACCCTTGGGATAGAGCATAAACCTCTTTCCATGTCTTTTAATTTCATTCTTTACTTGGAGTACTTAAAAACTGGTATGTGATCCATTTGTCTGCCATCCCCCCTCGGCTGTGCATGAACATTAGGACCACTCCTGTCTAGTGTGTGTCCATCTGCCCGCACTAGACCACTCAGAAATACTGACAGCCTCTTCCCTCCTTTGTCCGTATGGGATCCCATTCCTCCCTTGCTACCACTGAGGTATATGCACAGCTCTTCTGATTAGTTTGGGATTCATGTACCTTTTTTCTCTAACTAGTATGGGATCCATATACAATTTCCCTTTCTCTCTAGTTCAGCATGTGATCTACTAAAATAATTTCCCTCTTTTTAAATTTTTTTGTTAATCTTTACCCAAGAATTTATTTTATTTTTATTTTTTAGATTTATTTTATGCTGAATTTACTCCTGGGCCATAAGTTTTTGTTTCTTTAGTTTCTTCTGGGATATCTTTTTCTTCTGTGCAACCTCCTCTTCTGGTTTAGGAACAGTCTGCTCCTTTTCAGTGAGGATCATCTCAGTGTGGCAGGGAGAGCTCATGTATAGGTTAATCCTCCCATGGGCTTTGTAGATTCTACACTGCATCTTGGGAGCTTTGTTCACCTGAATATGCTCAATGACCAGAGAGTCTACATCTAAACCCTTAAGTTCAGCATTGCTCTCGGCATTTTTAAGCATGTGCAGCAAAAATGCAGCACTCTTTTTGGGCCTCCGACCCTGTGTCCAGCCCCACTGTTTCGCCTGGGCACACCTACCAATTCCACCATTGTAACGACGGAATGACACACACTGCTTCTTTAAAATGACATCCTTCAGATACTTGGTGTCTTTTAGAATATGCATGCCCTTGATGGTCCAGGCAGTTTCACAAGTGTTCTTCAAGTGAACACAAAGTTTGAGCCTCTTATATGCATGATTCCATGGGGTTTTCTGGGTCTAGTGAGTAGGGAATCATTTTCAGAGGTCACCTATGGCCACTTTGGGGAATAGGAAGAGGGGTGTGTGTGTGTGTGTGTGTGTGTGTGTGTGTGTGTTTCAGAGAGAGTGGAAGGGTGGGGGGGAGAGAGAGAGAGAAACATAGATGTGAGAGAAAAACATTGATGTGAGAGACTCATGGATTGGTTGCCTCCTGCACAAGCCCTGACCAGGACCAGGGATCGAGCCCACAGCCGAATCGAACTGGTAACCCAGGTACATACCTTAACCAGGAATCGAGCCCATGACCCTTTGATGCATGGGCTGGCGCTCTAACCATGGAGCAACACCAACCAGGGCTTTCCCTCTGTTTTGGAAATGATCAAAAAAAGAAGTCTAAGTAAGCCAACTGCTAATTTTTTTTTTTGCCCTTTTGCTCAAAGTTAAATGTTTTATAATAAATTGATTAATTGGGCTCATGGGAATGAGATGTAGTTAATATATTTCAGGTTCTTGGCTCATGCCAGTTTTTAAAAAGTTTTTGAGTCATATTCAGGGGATTGCAGTGTTCACCATTAATTAAAATTAGATTACTTCTTGGGGTTTTGAGCTGCTTTCTACTGCCTGAGAAGTCCTCCCACGTATGTATTAGGATTTTCTTGTGTCCTGAAGTGGGACAGAAAATCTAATAGACATTTTCACATGGCACACTTTATTCCTTTATATTCATTAGGTATATCTGAGAGTTTAGAGGGGCCTTGCTTCTGGAGATAGGAAATCCAGGGCCAATCTAATTGCAAAAGCTATCAAAGGTTTGCATTCTATACTCCCTGGAACTGTGCCACCAATTTCTGCTTTGCCACTAGAGACAAATTAAGGGAAGCTGAAGCACAGAATAATGGGATCTGAGCAGGGATAGGCTAATCTTTCTTTATGAGAGAGAGAGAGAGAAGAGAGAGAGAGAGATTTGTTTTCCAAACCTTCATGTACTCAGTGGTTGATTTTTGTATGTACCCTGACCAGGGATCAAACCTGCAACCTTGGTGTATTATGGCGACAGTCTAACCAACTGGGTTACCCAGCCAGGGTCAGGGATAGGTTAATCTTATCTAGGGGTAAATTTTACCCCTAGGAAAATTTTGGAGCCTCTCGTCATTTATCGAGACATATTTTTAATAAAAAGTAGACATTTCTAAGGGGAACGAATTAAGTAATATCTTTTATGGAAATGTAGATGGTCCATTTGACTTGTGGTCCCTTCAACTCTTGTGGTTCATTTTACATTCATTCTGATTATGTAAACAATGAAAAAATGCCAGGTTGGTATCTAAAGCAGGAAGGAATTTCATTATTTTCTTATGGCAGTGCTAGAGGAAATAATTTAGCCAAAGTGTAAAGCCAATGGCCTCTTACTTGGCTTAAATCTATGGTTTGGGGCCACTGTAACTAGAAATTAGCTCATTTTTCAAGCAAAGTAGCTATAACCAATTGCCCAATTTCCAGCAGGTGATGAGGTGGAAACCTGCATTGGACAAAGTCATGCATCAAAGTAGAAAGCTCCAACTGCCAAAATGTATAATCATGTACACAGCTCCAGAAAATGAGGCAACTGCCCCTCAGGCTGTGTGCATGTACATTTCACATACATTAACTCTTTCCTGTTTTGCTTCACTTAATGAATTTTAAGCCTTCATTTGTCCAATGCAGTGCCTGGATGAAAATGTCACCCAATAGGTAAATAACTTACCTGGTGTGACATATGTATTTCTCACCTAGAAATTAAGAGGAATGCTGATTCATATCATTCATTCTCCAGGTTATAATATGAGGGTTACTATGTTGCAGTCAATGATATATATTCTCTGTTCTCCCTTCGACCAATAAGTTTGTGTATACAAATAAATCAAGTTCTCTTTAGTAATTGGGCCAATTTACATATTTGGATCATTGGGTAAAGCAAGCAACTAGATATACTGGCCAGTAGCTCATTCTTCCTGATGGTTGTCAAAATGGCTTCTATAGTAAGGTTCTATTTTTGTGTCTCTGGTCCTAAAAAGAATGGCCACAGGAACTGCCATATAAGGAAGGGGTTACTTGGCATGAAAGGGTTAAGACTTGGTACATAGGGAATAAGTTAGAGGAATAACCTTAACAGGTCAGTCACTGAAGTTTTGAGTAGATAGTTTCAAAGTGAAAAGGTTAGAAGGTAATTCTTATTTGAGGTTTTATTTTGTTTAATGTTAATTAGCAGAATCTCTGAGGCTTGTAATGCACTGCTGTTAACAGGCGTCAAGGGAAATTGCTTTTTTTGTTATTGTTGTTGAATTGGATGGGCTGAAGATTCATTGACTCCATGAAGAAGAAAGCTTATTACTGCATGAAATGGGAGTATATGAGGCAGTTCTGAAGATGAAAAGAAATGTTAGTTTGAAATTAAGTAACTCAACCTCAGATAAACCATTTTAAACACTGTTACATACCAGTTAATCATACTTTTACCCCTTCTCCAAAGCCAATCTTTTAGCTGTATGTTTGAAGGTTTCCCAGGTAGAAGCAATTATGAATATGATGGTTTTCTTGTCTTTACCTCCAGATATCTGAAAATACACTCTGTAGTGTATCACACTGGGCTGCTCTTTTGGGTCTAGGAAAAGGGAAGCTGCGTGGGGGTTGGAGGGAAGTTCCCTTTAGCTCATGTTAGATGGTATAAATATAGGAAAACAGAGGAAAAGCTTTGGAAAGGAAATCCAACTAGACCCGTGGTTGGCAAACTGCGGTTCGCAGGCCCAGTGCAGCTCTTTGGCCCCTTGAGTGTGGCTCTTCCACAAAATACCACGTGCGGGCGCGCACATACAGTGCGATTGAAACTTTGTGGCCCATGCACAGAAGTCGGTATTTTGTGGAAGAGCCACACTCAAGGGGCCAAAGAGCCGCGTGTGGCTCGCAACCTGCTGTTTGCCGACCACTGAACTAGACAAAGAAACTGGTAGTCAGAGAGATTCTTCTCTTGCCTGTGGTGACACAGCCTAGAAGTAGACTAAGCAGGATTTTGCCTCTAAACTAAAGCCTTGCTATATATATATATATACCATGTTCAGGGAAGCAATGGTATTTTAACCAGGTCTTCAAGGGAAAATAAGACTTAGTCTTTTTAGTGATGGGGGGAAAAAGCATTTCATGTGAAGAAGACCATGTAAACAAAAACATGACATCCAGTTGTACGTGTTTAGCAAGTATTTAAAAATGCAGGATTATAGCTCTTAGGAGTTTTGAGGCTTGAGATCCAGATTTATTTTTATCAGAATTCAGGTATTTATTCATAATCTTTTTAATGTAAATCTGGTAGCCTTATAGGAATAATTTTAGGGTGAAACATTGAAGAATCTTCCCAGTATGTACCAAGTTAAGTATACTAATTATGTTTCCTCCCTTGGAATAAGAGCTATAAAAACTTTTCCTGTAAACAACCTTTGCCTGTTTTTCTCCTTTTTTAAAAAGTAATATTTTTTTAAAATTTTTACCTGAAGATATGTTTATTCATTTTAGAGAGAAGCGGGGTGGGGGGGGGGAACATGGAAGTGAGAGAGAAACATCAATGAGAGAGAGGGAGAGAGAAACATGGATCAGTTGCCTTCTATATGCACCCTGACCAGGAATTGAACCTGCAACCTTTTGGTTACAGGATGATGCTCCAACTAACTGAGCCACTTTGCCAGGTCTCTTTTTGCCCTTTCTTTCTGAAGGATTTACATAGCAGCTTTCAGAGACAGCCTGCTTCCTTCAGCTATCTCAGTCAGGAAACGATCACCATGTTCTGGGCTCCTGGATGAAACATTTAATGTTTCATGAAAGACCCTTAGATGTTCCCCCTGTCTGTAGGAGATAGCTGGTGTTGTGAGAAATTGCATCTTTGGAGGATTTGTTTTAGATTCACATTGGATATGAGGAAGAGTCCACATTTTCTCTTAAGCTACATTGCCTACATTGTTAAGGTAACATTTCCACGCATTTTTTGGGTAAGTTGGGCATTAACTTGTGTCTCAGCCATCATCCATCCAGCACTAGGGAAAAGAAAGCTGCTTTGCAGAGCCATGAGTCAGAGAATAAGTTAAAAATGGACCAAGAAATCCCCAGCTCAGCCTTGCTGTTCCATCTGTCCACTTCATTTTGCTTCAGTTTGTATAAGTGACCCCTGTCTTCAGCACTCAGAAATTGACAGTTGCTTGGAGGGTGGCCCAGATTCTTGCCCTTAAAGGTGCTTTGGGTGCAGAGTCATCCCTCACGGAGGCTGGCTTTTGAAATACCCTTGACTGTGCCATTGTCTGTTTCTTTTCTCTTTCCCCTTTGGGACTGTCTGATTCAGCTGCACTAGGTCACATACCAGAGTGTAACACACTCCCCCACTGCTTTCCCAAATAAACAGAAATTTAGGCTTACTTTCAGAAGCTACTAGATTAATGGGAAATGCCAGAAAGCTTTTCTCTGGCCTCCTGGTATGATTGAAGATGAGAAACCTTTATTGTCTTTAGTGACAACTTTTGTTTCTTCTTTGGAGGACAGCTGTTCCTGTCTGAACCACCTTTTCTCCCAGGATAGGGATAAAACATTTTTACTGCTATTTTCATACTTTTGGAGAATAACTGGTGATCATGGAGCTCCTTGTTAGTGGTAAGACTGGACAGAAACCTTCTCAGACTTTGATTCATTCAGTTTTAAAAATCGAATCTGCCAGTATGCCAGGCATTTTGCTAAAGGCCTGGGAATATATTGGTGAGCAAAATAAATTTGGTTCTTGCTAACATGGAGCACTTAGTTCCATTTTGAGAAAAGCTGGAAGTTTGGTTAAAAATTATATTCCCTTTGTCCACCAAGTTCTACCTCCAGATTCCTTTCCCTTTCCTTGGGCCTCATTTCTTTTTTCTTAATTTTTATTTAAATCCTTTATTGTTTAAAGTATTACACAAGTCTCCTCCCCCCCCCCATTGACCTCTCCTCTCCCCCTACTGTCTGTGTCCTTTGGTTATACTTATATGCATGCATACAAGTCCCTTGGTTGATCTCTTACTCCCCAACCCTCCCCTACCTTCCCACTGTAGTTCGACAGTCTGTTCAATGCTTCTTTGCCTCTGTCTATTTTTGTTCAACAAAAATGTTACTTCTTAACAGATTTGATTAAGGAAGTACTGAGTATGGATGATGAAATTCAGAAACTGGCAACAGAACTTTATCATCAGAAGTCGGTCTTGATAATGGGGCGTGGCTATCATTATGCTACTTGTCTTGAAGGGGCACTAGTAAGTCTTCTCACTTATAATTTCAGTCTGTTGACTTATGGACCTTGTACATAGTCATACTTTTAGTTTGGCCCCCCTCCTCCTCCACCTTCCCTCATAGGTTGGACAGTCGGACCTTATTTCTTTAAACCTTCTTCATAGTCCTGGATGGATGGGATGGCTCTCTGAGTAATGTGGGCAGCTTCAGCCGTTTCCTAAAAAAAAAAAAAAAAAGTGGTAAGAGTGTTAAAAATAACCTTCCTTCTCCTGCACCAATCTACCCCTAATTTTTTTATTCCAAGGAATTCTTTTTTCAACAGCCAAAAGTTGACATCATTTGCCAAATGCAAACCTTTTAATCTAAAGATATCACACATATTACCAGAAATTGACCTTTTCTTATCTCCAGGCAGGGTTGATCCTCCATAAACATGTGGTTTCCACTGCCAGTCTCACCCACATTACTGCTCCTTTCGTGGTACACACAGAGGCTTCTGCAGAAGCTCCTTAAACTCTATCTGCTGTAATTTATAAAATAGTCGCTGGCCCAATGAGTTTCTTTTCCTCCTGCCACCAGCATTGCTAACAGATCCAGGCTCTAGGAAAGTCATCTTGGTAAGTGAAACACTCCGGGATCTGTAAATTCTAGCAGAATTGGTTGCTGGAGAAAGCAGCTTTCTCAAGAACTGCTGGAGGCAGAGGCCTTAGTCTTTTTTTTTTTTAAACAACTTTATTCATATATGTTATAATTCACCCATTTAACATGTACAACTTATTGTATAACCATCGCCACAATCTGATTTTAGAATATTTTATCTTCCCCCACCCCCCAAATTACTCTATACCCATTAGCAGTCAATCTTTATTACTCCTCTAATCCACCCTTTAGCCTCAGGCAACCACTAATACCCTTTCTTTCTCTATATGTAATAATTTACCTATTCTGGATCTTTTCTATAAATGGAATCATACAATATGTGGCCTTTTGTGTCTGGCCTCTTTCATTTAATATTGTCAAGGTCCATCCATGTTGTAGCATTTATCAGTACTTCATTCCTTTTTATGGCTGAATAATCTAGTGTAGCCATACCACATTTTGTTTATCCTTTCTTCAGTTTACCCATTCTTCAGTTATCCATTCATGGACATTTGGATTATTTCTACTTTTTGGCTATTACAAATAATGCTACTATGAACATTTGTGTACAGGTTTTTGTGTAGACATAATGTTTTTAAAAAATTGATTTGAGCGAGAGAAACATTGATTTGTCTGACTTTTTTATGCATTCATTAGTTGATTTTTTTATGTGCCCTGACCAGGAATCGAGCCCACAACCTTGGTATATCTGGACAGTGCTCTAACCAACTGACCTATCCGGCCATGGCTCTCTGTAGCCTTAATGTTTTTATTATTTTGGGTATATACCTAAGATTAGAATTTCTGAGTCATATGGTAACTCTATTTATTAACATTTGAGGAACTGCCAAATCATTTTCCAAAGTAGCTGTACCATTTTACAGTCCCACCAGCAATGTATGAGAGTTCTCCATGTCCTTACCAACACTTGTTACTGTCTTTTATATTATTGCCATCCTAGCAGGTGTGAAATGGTATCTCATTGGGGTTCTTTATCAGCTATATGATGTCCAAATATTGTTTCCCATTCTCTGGGTTTTCTTTTTACTTCCTTGATGATACCATTTGCAGCACAAACATTTTTTAACTTGACCTACTTTTTCTTTGTCACTTGTGCTTTTGGTATCTTATCCAAGAAATCATTGCCTAGCCCAGGTTTGTAAAAATTTATTCTCATGTGTTCTTCTAAGAATTTTATAGTTTTTAGATCTTACATTTAGATCTGTGATCCACATTGAGTTAATTTTGTATATGGTGTGAGGTAGGGATCTAACTTTATTTTTTTGCATATAGATATCCAATATCCCAGCATCATTTCTTGGAAAAAAAAAAAACTATTGTTTTCCTATTAGATTGTCTTGTCACCTTTATCAAAGGGAAGCCTTAATCTTTCCATATGGGTCTGTTTAATGATTTATTCCCTACTCAAATTTCCTCTTCTTTCTACCCCTTAGCCCACACAATCTTCAGAAGAGATGGTAGTAAATATGTTTGGAAATAATATCAGTGGGAAGGAAAGCCTTAAAAAAAAAAAAGACGCTTCTTTCATCCATAAATCTGGTGCTTCATCTTTCTTCCACTGAGAGCTAGTCAGGCTTAAGTCCCAGTCAAGGGCCATTGCCAGCTGGGGGCAGTGTGGAATCACAACCCAGATGAGCCCTGGTAGCCTCCAAACTTCCTAGAGAAGGAGAAGCTTAGTATTTCAGTCAAGGCCTGTTGTCATTCAGTTGGGCTGACTTAGCCTGGTTTCAGTGTTTGTCATCTCTTTGCTATCTCAGAACATATTTCTATTTCAACAGTATGAAGCTCCTAATCCCGCTCTCAAATTCCTTCCTAAAGAGGCTGGCAGGGAAAACAGTCAGTGTCAGGTTATTTTTCTTATCTCCTAAGCCTAGTGCCCTGCACCTGGCATCTCCAGTGGATCAGATTAGTACTCAGAGTTTTCAAGTAACAACCCTAAAAAAACAGCAAGAAAAGTAGAGCAGAGACATATACTCAAGTGCCCTTCGTGGGTATTGAGTTAGAGATTACTAACTGGATTTAGGCTGTTCCACACCTCTCAGGTTCCTAAACAGTCCCTCAGTTTGTCTGGTGGGAGACCTTAATCACTTGCTGAGATTTGAAGCTCTGGAATGAGAATGTCACAGGGCAGGTTGGAGGTTGATTTTATCTTCATTCCAAATATAAATTCCCAGAGTGGCAAATTTGTCATATCCTCCGCCAAACAATATGAGCATTCATGCCCTGCAGCATAAAGCATAGGACTCTGACCCATTTCTGTCTTATTTAATTTATTCATTCATTGAATATTTACTGAGCACCAGCTGTGTGCCAGGCATTGTGCTAGGTCTTTGATGTTGCTTTATTATATAAATGTTGTAAGAATCCTCTAAGATTTAGTGTACTATTCCTAGGTACTGTGCTAAGTGCTAAGATAGGTATTGTTATTCCCACATTTTTCCCTTAATGAGAGATATAGCTTCCCTAAAATCATTCAGAATCATAAGTGGTCAAAGTAGGATTCCAGACCATGTTTTTGTAAAATCTCTGGTTTATATTTTTTTACCTGTATTAGATTCAATGGTTCTGTAATTCTTTACAATCAATAAGTTATATGAAAAGAAAACATTGATTTCTATTATGCTGTCGTACACACAAATATTTGTTTGTTCTCATCCGAGGATATTTTTTCCATTGATTTTCTTTTTAAAAAAATATATTTTTACTGATTTCAGAGAGGAAGGGAGAGGGAGAGAGAGAAAGAAATATCAGTGATGAGAATCATTGATTGACTGC
>NW_006285779.1:3161643-3171212 GCF_000327345.1 Myotis davidii
ATTTTGATTTATAATATTAACTAACAAGTATGAAGATTGATTCTAGGCTTTGATAAAGCTCAGCTTCTTCAGAGGCTGCATTTAGCGTACATGTAGGTCCAGAGTGCCCTGTTCTCCCCTTGGAGCTCTTCAGAGCAGAGCCAAGTACTTTTCATCCTGACTGAAAAACACCAGGGCCCCCTAGTGGACAGCCCACTGGGTCCTGTTCCTTGTCTGAAGGATGCTTGGTTTTGTTTTTTGTTTGGTTGTGAGGTTTTCTCTAGTTCATTTGCAAAGCAGAGATGCTTAATTCTATTGTCTCTAATAAATTATTAAATCCTTCCCCCTTCAGAGTTATCAGTTCACCCTCATATGATCTCATGTTCAGTAAGGAGACAATTACCCTCTGACAATCATTCCCATGCTTTTGCACTCTAAACCAGAGAGTACGCAATACTTGTTTTTAACTCATTTCTTCTCCTTTCCATCTGGTGCTATATTAATGTTAATTCTTTGTTTCAGAGCCATCATCAACCACTTTAACCCCAAAATTGAATCCTATGCTGCTGTGAATCATATATCCCAACTGTCTGAGGAACAGGTAAGCTACTCCTCTCCCCAGAGTGACCCTGCTTGGTGGCTAGGATCAAGTAGTTGCCCTCTCTCTAATGGCAGAGGGATTCTGTGATTGAGCTTCTAGTGGGAGTGGCAAGAGCTAGACTATTAAGAGGAATTAGTAAGTGATTTGTTGATAATACTTTAAATAGTAATGGCTTCAGCTTTTGTGCCATATGAGAGGTTTGTTAAATTATATATAAGATCTAAAGGTGAAAAATTTGGAGAATTCTTATTTTAGAGTGGGTGATAAGGCATTTCTTTTCTTTTTATTTTAGGCAGAGATTCATTTTGATTTTTGAAAATAAGAAATGAAAACTTAGAAATGGATGAAACTGCCAATTAGAAAAACCCTGAGTTCAGCTTAATTTGATGCTGTTTGGCTTGTTAAAATGTGAGCCTTCATTGGGGCAGATTTTCTTTAGTAATTGAGTTCTATATGGCTTGAACAATTATTTCTGAGTAGATTTTTCTATGGTATGGACTGATTGGAGATTCAGATAGCATTGTGTGCTTGTTTTCCTAGAGTCTGGCCTGATTTCCCCATCTCCCAAAGTGCCGGCCCTCGGCTCTGCATTATATAAAAGTAGAGATGGAACTTTAGCGCATGGTGGGGCTTGAACTTGGTTTCAGAATGAGACTCTTGAGTCCTTTCTTTTTTAAAAAAATATATTTTTGTTGATTTCAGAGGGGAAGAGAGCGGAAATGAGAGACAGAAACATCAATGATGAGAGAGAATAATTGATTAGATGCCACTTGTAAGCCCCACACTGGGGATCGAACCCACAACCTGGGCATATGCCCTGGCCAGAATTGAACTGTGATCTCCTGCTTTATATGTTGACACTCAACCACTGAGCCATACCATCCAGGCGAGTCCTATTTTTAAAAGCACAAAATGAAACATCCTATTCACACAATCTTCCTTCCTTCTCATTTTATTCTTAAGTTGGAGAGCCAGGGTATGCATGAGGTGAGAGTATAGGCTCTAAGCCAATTTTTAAAAGCCCACATATGCTCTGCTCTGCTTTTTTTTTGCCAGTGCACCAGTGTAATCCTTCTTTGAACCTCTTGCTAGCAGGACTAGCCAGCTACAGTGTGACCGTGTGTTCCAGCGTTCCTAAAAGCTATTCAACTATTCCAGTGAGGCACCCAGCAAGCCTTTTTCCCAACAGACAAGCTTCTCAGTATTCCAACCAGTGGCTCTTTCCTCAGCCAGATGGATAAGACTCTATTAGTATATCAGTTGTTCCCTGTGACATATTTGTTCTCTTTCATGAGGCCACCAGTGAGAATCCATCCTGTTATTTAAACTGCCTTTATAAATGGCTTCATTTTCTTTTTTTTCTATTCTGCCTGTGGGTTATTCCTGAATCCTGTTTTTTGATACCACTGCTGTCTGTAAGGTACTTCAAGATGCTACCTTTTTCCTGATGGACCAATTCAGATTGGTTTTACTGCATACCATTTTTATACAAAAGAATACAACATCTTGAATTTTGTTCAGTGAGAGAAAGGGTGACTTTCCTACCACAGTGAGCTCTGGTTAGTCTAAAAGCTTTGCTTTTTTTTTTTTAAAGGAAGATTTTTTTCTCCGTCAGCCATGTGCAGTGTTCATCCCCCAGTAGCTTGGGAAGGTCAGGCTGAAATCTTTCTACAGCAGTAACAGCCACAGACCAATAATAAAAATCCATTCTGGTGCATGAGGCAATCTGGAAAAGGATGATTAGTAAGCACATGTCCTCACCCTCCTCCAACTTCTTTCAAAGTTAAATGAAGTGATGAAAGTGCCTCTCAAAAAGAGTCTACAACCAGAGATGAGGCAATTTCTATGGAGGAGAGTAGATAGTTCTGTTTGAGAATGGGGAAGGGATAACAGCTCTCAAAGTTTTATTTAGTCAATAAATAATTACAGGCCTGCTGTATACAATGTATGGCGCTGGGTAATGGGGATCAGTGGTGAGTGATTTAAGTGTTCTTATTCTCATGGAGTTTTTGTACACTCATTACCTCTTTACCAATCCTTTTCACTTGGGAAATGGGGGAAGGGTGATACTATTCTGGGACCCTTTGCAAAACTGCTCTCAAAATAGTTGTTACTTCTCTTCCCTAACTGACTTTGAAGGGCACTACGTGACAGGTTAGGGTACACTTGATTTTATTCTCAGCACTATCAGATTCAAAGTATTTGACTGCCTTGTTAATCTCCAACATGTGTTAGAGCACTTCTCTCTCTTCACTTATGAACATTAAAGCTAACATCACTTAAATGTTAAGTGTATTCACAGCTTCCCAAAAAGCTGGCTTTGAGATGCAGTAGGGACCTGCAGTTGTTAGCAGCAAACTAAGTAGAAAGAAAAAATCAAGAACTTAATCCCCAAATAGATTCTAAAGGACTCCTAAAATAAAACCTGAAGATCATAAACAAGAGTTAACTGGAATCTATAGCACCTAGTAAGATAGCAGACAAGAGAGGACTCTTTGTTAGATCTGCCTGCCCAGCCTGCCATTTTTTTCTGACAGATTTGTGAGTTTTTGAGCTTGATAACCCCCAGACACATTCCAGCCTCTGTTTGAGGCATTGCAAAGTGATGCTTATAAATCCATTATTGCTTATTAAACAAAGTCCATTCTCTCACATGTTTTTATTTTGTGTTGTTGTTTTTTAGTTATCCAGAAGATAGATGACATTTTTCTGTTAATTCTTATTGGCTTCATAGAGGGCAAAACTCTTTAATCAGTTAATACTCTCAGCATAACTGAATGGTTGTCCATTTTCTAATGTAATAAACTGCATGCATTTTTATATTGTATACACAGGTGTCATATTTGTCTGAAGTTGATTGTGAAGCTTGTTCATCTTAACTCCTTTTTTATGCATGATAAAATATACGTAAATTTACCATTTTAACCATTTTTGGTATACAGTTCAATGGCATTAAGTACATTCACATTTTGTGGACCATCACCACTGTTCATCTCCCGACCTGAAATCCTATATCCATTAAACAGTAACTCTCCATTTCTCCTCCCCCTCCCCAGCCCCTAGTAACCATGTTTTACTTTCTGTATTTGTGTATTTGATTATTCTAGGTGGCTCATATAAGTGGAATCATGTAATATTTGTCCTTTTGTGTCTGGCTTATTTCACTTAGCATAATGTCTTCAAGGTTCAACCATGTTGAAGCATGTGCCAGAATTTAATTCCCCTTCAAAACTGAATAATATTGCATTGTGTGTGTGTGTGTGTAGAGTGAGAGCACGTTTTGTTTATTCATTTACCCATCAGTGGACATTTAGATTGTTTGCACCTTTTGGATATTTAAAGAATGTTGCTATGAACATTGATGTGTAAATAGCTATTTGAGTTCCTGCTTGCAGTTCTTTTATATATATATCAAGAATTTAAATTGCTGGATCAAATGGTAATTCTGCTTAAGTTTTTGAGAAACCACCGTATTATTTTCCATAGTGGTTGTACCATTTTACACCCCAATTTCTCTACATTCTCGTCAACACTTGCTTTCTGTTGTTTGTTTGTTTTTATAATTATCTAGCCATCCTAATGGATGTGAAGTGGTATCTCATTGTGGTTTTGATTTGCATTTCCCTAATCATTATTAAAATTGAGTGTCTTTTCATGTGCTTATTGGTCATTTGCCTATCTTCTTTGGACAATGTCTATTCAAGCCTTTTGCCCATTTTTTAATTGGGTTGTTTGGGTTTTTGTTATTGAGTTCTAGGAGTTCTTTCTATATTCTGGGTATTAATTCCTCTTCAGATATGTGATTTGCAAATATTTTCTCCCATTCTGTGAGTTGCCTTTTTACTATGTTGACAGTGTCCCTTGATGCACAAAACTTTAATTTTTATGCATCCTACTTCTCTATTCTTTTGTTGCCTGCCCTTTTTTAATTTTTTAAATTGATTTCAGAACAAAAGGGAGAGAGAGAGAGAGAGAGAGAGAGACATCAATGATGATAGAGAATCATTGATCAGCTGCCTCCTGCATACTTCCTACTGAGGATCAAACCGGCAATCCCAGCGTGTGCCCTGACTGGGAATCAAACTGTGAACTCTTGGTTCATAGATGATGCCCAACCACTGAGCCAAACCGGCTGACCTGTTGCCTGCCCTTTTGATGTCATATCTAAGAAATCATTGCCAAATGCAATGTCATGAAGCTTTTCTCCTATGTTTTCATATAAGAGTTACATAGTTTTAGCTCTTACATTTAAGTCTTTGATCCATTTTAAGTTAATATTTGTATGGTGTTCAATAAGGGTATTTGGCTATTTTGTATTTCACATATTTCTATGAATCAAGATTATGGAGAAGATGCAGCTTGTTTTTCCAAGAACTGTGAAACTACTCCCAGTTTGTTTCCTACTGGCTTTGTTTATCTCTAGTACATCTTGTAAAAATTGCCCTTCAGGCTCCTTGCCCATCCTCAGCTGAGATTTAGCTCCTTTCTCTCCCCAGTATGGCTTGTTGGTAAGGACCTGTCCTTAGCTGGAAAATCATTTGATATGCTTCTCCTCCCACTAGTGGCCTACACCCTGATTTTCAGTCTCCTAGGAGGATAGCTGAGTCCTCAACCTGTGTTTCATAAATGTGACCCTTTTTCTGTACTAAATAAATGTAGATGGAAAGTATTTAAGAGAAACTCTTGACCCCAGGCTAAATCTTGGGTTTGGATGCTTTGAGGACATCTTGTTTTGATGATGCCTCAACCTTTTGCAGCGAGGATTCAGGATCTGAAGAAGGGGCTGCACACAAACGGATACACTAGATAAGAAATATAAATTTAGAAATTATTGGGGAAGCCAGAAGGAGATCTACTCTCTAGTGGACAGGTTCTCTGAATCTCTGGACTGATAGCTTTTTATTTACTAGAATATACATTTTCCCTTTAGCAAAGCAAACAGACATCAATGGTAAGGTTTGGTAAACAGTAAAGGATTATCAGCCAGCAGCAGGGTAATACAATGCTGATTCTCAGCCCTTGCTGAATATCAAAGTTCATCAGCCTTCTGAGGGACTTCTCGCATTTATATGTTAACTACTTGTTGGTCTTAGCCTCCAGCAGATGATGCAGTGCTCCCTTCATAGAACTATGTTGAAATAAAAGAGCTCTTCAAGGGGTTCTCCTCCCTACCTGGCCTACCCTAAATTCTTATATGCTCCTCCCTCTCCTTTATTCTTATATTTCAAATTAGGAAAAGTATTTTATTATTATTGGAAAGACCATATTAGAAATGAGTCCACACTTAAGAGGTCTGTCATGAAATCTTCACAGGTTCTTAACCTAAGGTCCAAAAATAGGCTTTAGAGAATTATTGCACACCGTGAAATTGTGTTTAAAATTATTTGTATGTCTTTTTTTTTTTCTTGAAGAGGGTCCATCTTTCTTAAAATTCTCAACCAGTCTTTGACACTCAGGCTGCCTTGAATACTATCTCATACATTCCTTGCCCCAAAAGCCCTTAGATCTTTGAAAATGCCCATTGAGGATCTTGAGCTCCTTTTAGGCTATTCACTATTTGTTTTGATTTACAAATGGTATAACATATTGATTTATATCACTTCTAATTTCCTTATGGGCAAGAGAAGGCTTCATAGCAGAACTTTACAGAAGATTCTTTAGAGCCCTGAATATCTAGAATACTTAGTGGCAATTTAAGATTTAAGTTAAAGCCTTCTCTGAGTATCTGAATCCTTAAGCTTTCAGTCACATTCATGACCAATTTTATTCTTTTGAAATATCCCATTGGAAAGCAAGTAAATGATTGGCCTACTCTTGCTTTCTTTAGCCTTCATTCAGGGTCAGTATTTTAGCTTTTAGTATCTGTTGTGTGCTTCAGATTGTGCTAGGCATTTGAAGGATACTGAAGTATGATAAAGGGCCTTTGTTCTCAAAGGATGGAATAAGTGCAAGAGATGGCTTAAGGCAACTTATTGTCAGTAGCCAACTGGTCCTACTAGTAAGATCTGTGAGTTCAGGTTACAGAAGTATCTCTGCAAATTGTGGTGGTCAGGAAAGGCCATATAGAGGGGAGAAGATTTGAGTTGGGTCTTGAAAGAAGAGGAATAGGTATTGGATAAATAGAGAGGCATAGATTATAAAACGTACTCAAAGTCAGGGACCTGAAAAGGACAGAAAGAACGAAGAGTCTGAGAGTTTCTGTCTTACCCTTAGGTCCCAGGGAACCCAGAGGCTGGGTGATTTAGGAATACAATTCAGTCATTTCAAGTATCACAGCTTCTGTAAACCCTAATGCACTGACTCTCATCCCTGTCCTGATTGCACTGCCTTTCATTCAATTTACAGGCGTTCATCAAGGGCCTAGTATGAGCCAGCCTCAATGCTAGGCATGTGATAAGACCTAATGGGCAAGCCTATCTCTTTTTTATTTTAATGTTTATTAAAAATCACATAAAATTTACCATATTAACTATTTTTAAGTGTACAGTATAATAATATTAATATAAGCACATTGTTGTGCAGTTTCTGTCTAGGACTTTTTAAAAATATATATGTTTGTTGATTTCAGAGAGGAAGGGGATGGGAGAGAGAGAGAGAAAAATCAATGATGAGAGAGAATCATTGATCGGCTACCTCTTGCATGCCCCCTACTGGGATCAAGCCCACAACCTGGGCATGTGCCCTTGACCAGAATTGAACCTGGGACCCCTCAGTCCACAGACCAATGCTCTGTCCACTGAGCCAAACCGGCTAGGGCTGTTTAGAACCTTTCCATCTCACAAAAGTGCAACCCTATTCATTGAACAACTCCTCCCCCTACTCCCCATATCTCACCTTTGGCAACCACCGTTCTACTTTCTGTTTCTAAGAGTAGTTAAATCTATCTTGAAGCTGGTGTTCCTTTCAACCAAGTGGCCTGCTAAAAATTTCTCTACATACATACTTAAGAATTTTCTGGGATGATCAGAAGGTAGTCTGCAGATACCCCATATGTCAAGGACCATAGGATACTGTACCCAGATTCCTAAGTTTTCTATATTAGGAATTTTATGGAGTTTCACCTCCCATTATCTCTTTAAGTCTCCACTTTCACTAGAGCTTTGAATATTAGATTCAGAGGAGGCCTGTATAATGTTGTACATTACAATGGGGGCCCTGGGTGGCACCCATTACTTGGGAACATCTAGGAGAAAGCCCAGAAAGATATTGGAGAAATATCCTAAGAGCTTCAAGGCTAATGAGGAAAATGGAGCCTAATACTTCAGCCTCAGAGTTGTTGGCCCTTGGTGTGCTAGTAAATGTTTAACAACTAGAATATGAGGGGGTGAGTGGTGGGAAGGGGGCTGTTCTGTAGCGTTGTGTGTGAATGCTTCCACCATGGCTGCCAACGTGAAGCCAAGTGGCTCTAACTATGCTTGAAAAGTAAACACTCAACTCCACAGGCCAAGTGTGCATTGGCCAGCTCCCTGGTGGCTGAGGAAGACTGGGAGAAAGGGCCTGTAAAGCTATGAGTTAAGGCTTTCTGAGCAGGAGGTAGGTATGCTTCACTTTCCCCAGGGGAGCCACCTATATAAAGATCTCCCCCAGGCAATTGAGGCCTCTGAGTAGCCCATTCTGAGAGCCTCTGTGATGATTTCTCAGCCTAGAACAGGGTCTTAACCGCCATTCAAGACAGCCTTGGCAGAGACATATGCTGGAGAGCTGAGATTTCAGACTCCCACAGTAGCCATAATTCCATTTCCTGTACTTGGTATCCTGTTCTGCTACAACAGTGTACATTTTTACACTGCCTCTCTATAACCCTGAGTGATGGTTGTGGTGGTAACTCCTACTGAATGTGAGCATGTGACACAAGCTTTGGCTGTCTAACTATACCTTCCGTTGACTTTGTTTGGATTCTGGCATTTCACTTGACCTATTTGATAGAAAAAAAAGTTTGATGTGAATTGTTTGTTTATTGGATTCACTAAAGCAGGAAAGACACATAATCAAGCAGAGGGATAATTTTTTAAATCCTCACCCAAGAATATGTTTATTGACTTTTAGACAGAGAGGAAAGGAGAGAGAGAGAAAAACGTCATTTGCCTTCCATATGCTCCCCAAACTCACAACCAGGTATGTGCTCTGACCGGGAATCAAATCTGCAACCTTTTTGGTGTTTTGGACAAAGCTCCAACCAGCTGAGCCAGAGCAAGGCAGTTCCATTTTTAATTTTTGAGGTAAGTCCATACTACTTTCCACAGTGACTGCACCAACCTGCATTTCCACTAACAGTGCACGAGGGTTCCCTTTTCTCCACATCCTCACCAACACTTTTGTTGGTAGATTTATCTCATTGTCGTTTTAATTTGCATTTCTCTGATGATTAGTGACATTGAGCATCTTTTCATATTTCTATTGGCCATCTGTATGTCCTCTTGGGAGAAGTTTCTATTCAGGTCTTTTGCCCATTTTTTAATTGGGCTATTTGTATGTTTTGATGTTGAGTTGTATGAGTTCTTTATAAATTTTGGATATTAACCTCTTATCAGATGTATCAGCAAGTATGTTCTCCTATTCAGTGGGTTGCCCTTTCATTTTGTTGATGGTTTTCTCTATTGTACAAAAATCTTTATCATTTGATGTAGTCCCATTTGTTTGTTTTTTCTTTAGTTTCCCTAGATTGAGGCATGTTTGACAACCTCGATCTTGTCAGTTAATCTGAAGGAAGAGGCTAGCCAGGGATAGGAAAGTAGATGGAGAAACAGGAAGAGTGAAGATAATAGGGCTCATTTCTTTTTTTTTTTTTTTCAAATTTTATTTTTTATTACAAAGGGTATTACATATGTGTCCATTTTTTTCCCCGCCCTAGACAGTCCCCTAGCCTCCCCTATTCCCCAGTGTCTTATGTCCCTTGGTTAGGCTTATATGCATGCATACAAGTCCTTCGGTTGATCTCTTACCCCGCCCCTCCTACCTCCCACCCTCCCCGGCCTTCCCTCTGAGGGTT
>NW_006285779.1:3171648-3175811 GCF_000327345.1 Myotis davidii
AAGTATTTTCTCCCATACAGAGGGTTCCCTTTTCATTTTGATGGTGGGTTTTGTTTGTTTGTTTGTTTTTTGCTGTGCAGAAGCTTTTCATTTTTATGTAATCCCATTTGTTTATTTTCTCCTTAGTTTCTTTTGCAGTAGGAGATATACTTATAAACATATTGCTATTTGAGATGTCTGAGATTTTACTGCTTATGTTCTCCTCTAAGATTTTTATGGTTTCATGCCTTACAATTAAGTCTTTTATCCACCTTGAGTTTATTCTTGTGTACGGTATAAGTTGGTCGTCTAGTTTCATTTTTTTGCATGTGTTTGTCCAGTATTTTCAGCACAATTTGTTGAAGAGACTGTCTTGGCTCCATTGCATGTTCTTGCCTCCTTTGTCAAATATTAATTCAGCATATTGGTTCGAGCCAATTTCTGGGCTCTCTATTCTATTCCATGTTTGACAACCTCGATCTTGTCAGTTAATCTGAAGGAAGAGGCTAGCCAGGGATAGGAAAGTAGATGGAGAAACAGGAAGAGTGAAGATAATAGGGCTCATTTCTGAAGGTTGGGAAAGGTCCTGGTTTGGGAAGGACCCTTTCAGTTGAGGGGAAAAAGCACTGAACACAGGGGCCTGGAGAGTTTGCTGCCAGTTTAAGCAGAAATGCCTAAGTAGAGACTCCTGGCACAGTATGATAACTTTATAATACAAGTGAGAGAAGAGTCTCCTATTCCACCTAAGCATATCAGGAAGGTCACTAATGAGAAATACAACTTTTCTACACACCAAAGGAGCATGGTGATTTCTTTAAGTTTTTATTTCTTTTAATAGATAATATACTTATGTGAGTCAGAATGTAAAATTTTACACATTGAATTTTAATAGTTTTTAAAGTAGTAGTTTCATTTTGTTTTTTAAAAAAAGGCAAAATGAAGACTCTCAAAATTAATGTCCCAGAGCCAAGCTAGATGAATCTGAGATCACTGGTGAAGAGCACAGCTTATTCTTCTTCTCTGCCACTGTCAGCATTTTCTCCAACTAAGTACGAATTTTGAAATGCCCATCGCATAAACTTCTGGTCTTCCTCAGTCAGGCTTCCTTGCCAGTGAAGCATCATTGGCAGTGCATAGGAAGAATAGTGTTGGAGCCAGGAATTCCAGTAGTTGTCAGCTTTTCAAGAGGTTACAGGAGATAATAATCCTTGCTTTCTTAACCTAAGAAAGTTCCTATACCCCAGTTATTAGATGAGAATATACAGGTAGGACTTCCTTCTTCCATTTGATTTTAGCCACCTCCTTCCTTCCAAATAGATCTTTGGGAACTTTTTTTTTGTTTCCATCAAGACCTCTTCCCAAGGAGGTAGCTTAAAACTGTATAAGATGTCCTCAGAAAAGCATGGTTTGCCACTGTGGTAACATCAGAGGCCAGAAGTGTTCCTATGCAAACTTTTATTTTAGTATAAGTGTTAATTGAAAGTGTTTTTGCTAAGTACCATAATAGCGCTTTGACCTTTCTCAGTGATCCTGCCCAAGGAAAAATGCAATTTTAAAAATAACCCAGTCAGCCAGAAGGGTAACTAGAGAGCCCACAGATGGGATTTCTATTAAGAACTGTCTGTTAGGGAGGGACAGATAAGTGAGGCTAGGTAGGGAGGCAGAAAGCCCATGTTGAATTTCCAGTGAATTAGGCACAGAGACTGTGTTTTCTGTCTTCCTTCCTGAGATGTGATATGTTTCCAAGGAAAGAAACCTCAAATGGGGAGAACAAAGACATCTGCATCTTGGTTTGAGGTGGGCAGAGTGGTCCCACTGCAATAAACCATAGAGAAGGAGAAGGCCTGATGTGCTATTAGTGTATCATGTTCCCCACCCCCATTATCTTGGCTGCTTTTTAGTGTGATTGCATGCTTTGCTTGTGCAGGGTAAAGACCTGGGCATGTTGGATCTGTAATTAGTGCAAAGAAAAGCTTCACAAGGAGTGTCTAGGGCTTCAACCAAATAAAGTCAGAGAGGTGGGGCAACTGCCCAGGGAAATTAAAGAAAGTCACTGTCACCACTCCTTTAACCAACTGATGGTCTCTCGCTAATCACCCACTGTGAGGTTCATTATCTGGTCCACCTTGCTGAAGGGCAGAGCCAGTCGGTCAGATCAATAAATCTCAGGGCAGTAGAGAGCCCTTGGTAACAGGCTTGGAAGACATGGATAGACAGGGAGAACTGGCCGACTTACATTGGTTCTAAAATTGTGTTTGGTCCTGAAGTATATGAGATGAAAATAGAAAGGGGAAAAAAACTTCTATATTCTATATGCAGGGTGCCTGTATAGAGGAAATAGTTATCTTTTAAAAGGTATTATCTTTTTTGCGTAAGAGATTTGTGTCCATTTTTAGGTCCTTATTTCCAAACATATATATTGGATAATTGTGCCCTAGAGAGATATGCAGGTTGTCCTGGACAGAAAGTCACTGTAAGCTCCCAGAGAGGGATGCTCACTCAATGAAGTCTATGATTTTATCATCAGGTTGCTATCTCTTCTAATTCCTGTGCCATTGGCTTCTTTTCTTTTTTCAACTACTTTGAGATAAAGTGTTCTGAAAAAGAACGAATTCTTGCCTTCCAAGAATATCTCAGATCCTGCTTTGATATGAGAATTATCTGTTTCTGGGTGTTCTTGGTTAGTGCAGTCAGACAAGGAATAATGGGTGCTCTAGCTTCAAGTTCCCCAGATTTTATTATTTCTTTTCTGTGCAAAAGTACAGAAATATCTGCTGTGTGCCAAGCCAGAGGCTATGAAAATACAAAAATCATACTTGCCCATCCTTGAGGACTTCTTGGTATAAGAATCAGGATCACTACTTTCTTGCTTAGACCTTCTCCTGTGTGCTTCCCTGTAGACCTCCCTCAGTGATATATTTAGCATGCTTACAGTAGCCCCACCTGACTCTTTACAAGCCTAAGGGAGGACAAATAAACCTCCCTGTTCTCCTTGTACCCTGGTGAAATACTGCCTCATTATAAATCCATAAAAGGTTGGCTAATGACCCTTATTTGGAGTGAGTTTCCACATGGAGAGCCATATCTTTTATCCCTGCCTCAGTTTCATTAAAAAGGCAAAAGTAGAATCTTCATTAGTTATCCATGACATAAGTCCCTAAGCTTGGCAAATGATTTTGTCAGAAAGTCCAATTTAAGTGCACTCACTTAAAAAAAGCAACAGCCCTGACTGGTTTAGCTCGGTGGATAGAGCGTCAGCCTATGGACTGAAGGGTCCCAGGTTCGATTCCAGTCAAGGGCATGTACCTTGGTTGTGGGCACACCCCCAGTGGGGGGTGTGCAGGAGGCAGCTGATCAATATTTCTCTCTCATTGATGTTTCTAACTCTCTATCCCTCTCCCTTCCTCTCTGTAAAAAATAAATAAAATATATTTTTTAAAAAAGCAACAACTCATGTGGCTAGTGCCCAGCTGAATATTATTTCAAACATTGTTGATTGCTACCCAGAGTCCATTTCATTTGTCAGGGAAGAATGCCAGTGGTGAAGTGGAGGGGAGGAGTACAATGAGGGGAATCCTTGACATTGTTGAAACACTGAGAACTCCTAGTTTAGAGTGACTGATATATCAGTCTGAATCATTCTTGCCCCAACCAAAAATGAAATGGTAAGACCAAAAAAAGACATAAACCTCCCCAGCTGGTGTGGGTCAGTGTTGAGCATTGACATATGAACCAGGAGGTATGGTTCGATTCCAGTTGGGGCATGTGCTGGGTTGTGGGCTCCATCCCCAATGGGGGATGTGCAAGAGGCAACCAAGCCATGATTCTCTCTCATCATTGATGTTTCTATTTCTCTCTCCTTCTCCCTCTCCCTTTCTCTCTCTGAAATTAAAAGAAAAAAAAGAAGAAAAGAAAAAAGACAAATTTACTGCCATGACATTTTTTTGACTAGTCAAGATTTACTGGACTTATTTTTTTATTTAACTTTATTGAGGTATAATCCTATCTAATAAAAGAGAAACATGGTAATTGGCGTACGACCGCTACCCTTCCCATTGGCTAATCAGGGCAATATGCAAATTAACTGCCAGCCAAGATGGCGGCCGGGAGCCAGGCAGCTTGAAACTAACACGAGGCTTGCTTGCTTCAGTGACGGAGGACTCCAACGTTCCCCGCCTGCTGCT
>NW_006285779.1:3176934-3194689 GCF_000327345.1 Myotis davidii
TGGAGGCTGAGTGCACCGGGCCTCTAGTTAACCTATAATAAAATATATTTATGTAACCACCACCACCACCACCACCACACAAAAAAAAGCCTGTTAAGATTTTGATTGGAATTACATTAACTTTATAGATCAACCTGGGGGAAAATTGACACTAATAATATTGTTTCATTATCATTATAAAATTTCACTGTTGTTCCTGATAAATTCCTTGTTTGGAAGTCTCCTTTGTCATATATGAATGTAGTAAATCAACTTTCTTTCAATTAGTGTTTTATAACCCATCATTTTATCTCTTTTTTACTTTCAACATATCTGTCTTTGTATTTTACATGGATTTCTTTTAGACAGCCCATAGTTGAGTTGTGATTTTATATCTAGTTTAACAATCTCTGCCTTTTAATTAGTGTTAGATTTAATTTATCAAAATGGCTGAGTTAAAATCTGCCTTTTTTTTTTATTTCTCCCATCTGTTCTTTATTCTTTTTTGTTTTTCTGCCTTCTCTTGGATTGAGTATACTTTTTAGTACTCCATTTTATGTCCACCATTGGCTTTTTAGCTATACCTCTTCATTTTTTCTTTTTCTTTCTTTTTTTTTAGTGTTTGCTCTAGGGCTTATAATATGCATCTTTAAACTTATCGCAATATACCATCAAAATAATGTTAATGTAACATATATGACTTCATGTAATATACAATAACCTTGCAATAGTTTATTTCCATTTGTTCCCCCTCCTGTCCTTTGTACTAGTGTTGTCATATAATTTTCTTCAAGGCTTGTTATAAATTTCACAGTACATTGCTATTATTTTTTGCTTAAAAGAGTCAATTATCTTCTTTCCTCATTTTTAAATTTGGAAAAGTTCCTGATAGTGGCTATACAACCTTGATGGGAGAGGGCTTTGCCATGTGCCTGAAAATTTGCTTAGTCTCAATCGCTGTTGGACTGAATTCCCAGCCGAATGAGAATTAGAGGACAACTAAGGAAAAGGATGTGACCTGACAGCAAGCTTGTGTTCATTACGTTCTTCTCAGTTTGATCTGACATCTTCAGTATAACCTATCAAGGGAGATTAGTTAAGGCTGCCATCAGCCCACTCCCAGTCCGGACAACATGTATGGCCTTCTCTGCTAGGCTGCCAAATGAGGATGGAAACCACGAGATAACAATAGAGATACTTACTGAGACTTATTATAAAATAGGAAATAAACATGGAACATAGCAAGAAGATTGTAGTGGGAGGTAATGGAAAAGAGGCTATGGAATCAGAAACCTGGGTTCAAAAAACCATCATTTACTAGTTATATGACCTTTATCTGTCTGAGCTTTGGTTTCTTTATCTGTAAAATAGTCATCGTTATTATCCATAATATTTTCTAATAATAGTATGAAGTTTAGAGATAATATATTCACTGACTGATATGGCTCAGTTGGTTGAGATTTGTCCCATGCACCAAAAGGTCACCTGTTGTATTCCTGGTCAGGGCACATGTCTATGGTGGCCTCAATCCCCAGTAGGGGGTGTGCGTGAGACAACCGTTTGACGTTTCTCTCACATCCATGTTTCTCTCTCCTCCTCTCACTTCCTCTCTAAAATCAATAAAAACATATTTTGAAAAGAGAGATAATATGTAAAATAAACATAAAAATATAAGTGATAACATCTAGCAAATACAAAGGTGCCAAATGAATGCAGGCTCTGGGAACAAAGAAGAAAAATGAAAAGAGAAAGTATTTGATGTATTCAAATAAGTTGAATCAGGTGGTTAAATGGTGGCCAAGAGGGTATGGAATTAACACTAATATTTGAGGATAATGACATGGAAAAGGCAGCCATACTTCTTTTTGGCAAAGTGTTAGCATAGGGATAAAATCATAGAAACAGTAATTCTGCAAGGAACCTTTGAAAGCACTTACCTAATTCATGGCCTTCGCTTCACATGTGAAGAAACAGATGTCCAGAAAGATTGTAAACTACCCAAAGAAAAAAGCTGGAATTAGAAAACATGCAGGGTTCTTAATCCTCATCCACGGTTCTTCCTGTACTGGCAGCCTAGTCTAACTTGGGGTACGTTCCTGAGTTTACGGGCCAAACTTAGTCTCTTAGAGAACAAATATTCAAGGAAATCAAATTCTCTTCTAGGAAATGGCAGGCATGATCTATGGAGAGCTGGGAAAGTAACCTGGTAAAGGCTGGTTTGATGTTTGAGCTTCAACGATTCCCAGGTCCTCAGAGCTCCAGGGCTTCTCAGTTTCCACCAGTAGCAGGTGAAGACCCTGCTCAGCCCTGTTCTAGTTGGTAAAACCACCAGCAAAACTTTATAGACCACTCCAAATTCATTATCAGCAAAGTCTGGTTTGGGTTGCTATTTTAATTACTTAATACCCATTTAGAGGCTTGAAATTCAGAGGTCTTTAATCTATTGGGCTTCTTTAGCCACAGCTGTCAGGTGATCTCCAGGCTTGGGTGGATGGGTGTTAAAAGGAATCAGTGAATCCCTTCTACATGAATGCTCCTACCTCAGGGCCAACTTTCCATTCTCCAAAAGAGACTGTAACTTCTCTGTTCCCATTTCCATGCTCTTCTGTTTTAATCTAGCCAAATCCCTAATCATAGAAAAATTAATCTCTGGATGATTTAAAACAGACATAATAGTTTAAAGGAAGGAAGAAGATGAAGGCTTTTAAAGGATTTTTCATGATAATCCTACTACCATGTGATCTAGTTTAGATATTGATTCACTAGTTAGAGAGTATGATATTTTGGCCCCATTTCTTCCACAAGGCAGGAAAGTACAGCTTGAGAGATCAAGCTGTGAAACCACAAACAAGAGCACCACCAGGCATAAGTCTAAACGTCACCCTTGCTTCTCTCTCCCATCAATTAGAGGAAGCTCAGTGGTTACTGCGTATTCTGCAGACTGATGATGAAAAAAATAAAGATTTTGTTCCATAGAAAGTTGATTTGGGACAAACCTATCCATGTGCCCACAGAACCAAAGTCTGAATAATCAGTTTTGCTCTCCATACCATGCCTCTAAACTGATGGTTCTCAACCTCTGGGTCACGACCCCTTTGGCGGTCGAATGACCCTTTCACAGGGGTCGCCTAAGACCATCCTGCATATCAGATATTTACATTGCGATTCATAACAGTAGCAACATTACAGTTATGAAGTAGCAACGAAAATAATTTTATGGTTGGGTCACAACATGAGGAACTGTATTTAATAAAGGGCCAGAAGGTTGAGAACCACTGCTCTAAACTGTTCGTTGCTCTAGCACAGCGGTTCTCAACCTGTGGATCGCGACCTCTTTGGAGGTCGAACGACCCTTTCACAGGGGTCGCCTAAGACCATCCTGCATATCAGATATTTACATTACGATTCGTAACAGTAGCAAAATTACAATTATGAAGTAGCAACGAAAATAATTTTATGGTTGGGGGTCACCACAACATGAGGAACTGTATTAAAGGGTTGCAGCATTAAGAAAGTTGAGAACCACTGCTCTAGCATAATGTCCTATCTCTAAAAGAAATAGTGCTGACCAGAGAGTAGTCCTTCAATAATGGTCAGTGGCAAACGGGACTGCCAGAGAGGAGAAGATCCAAGTAGTTGCAGGCAGTTTTTATGGTAAAAGCAAAATAAGATCTCCTTGTCATCCATGGAGGAACAACGAAAGTCAGGCATACCTTTTCTCAGCCACGAAGACCAAAACCTTTTTCTTGCCCTGACCGGTTTGGCTCAGTGGATGGAGCGTCGGCCTGTGGACTGAAAGATCCCAGGTTCGATTCTAGTCAAGGGCATGTACCTTGGTTGCGGGCACATCCCCAGTGGGGGTGTGCAGGAGGCAGCTGATCGATGTTTCTCTCTCATTGATGTTTCTAACTCTCTATCCCTCTCCCTTCCTCTCTGTAAAAAATCAATAAAATATATTTACAAAAACAAACAAAACCTTTTCTTTCTACTACCCAATAAACATCTTCAAACTCAAAGGAAGGTAACTTTTCCCGTAAAAATGAGAATGACCTACTGCTCAGGGCATTGCCTCACTCCCTTCTCTGGATTTGTTATAGGGCTGAAATGCTCTACAATCTTGACAAGAAACTGAAGAGACATTGGAGCTCTGATCTTTCGTTTTCTCTGCAGGGAGCTAATATAGCCTCCCACATTCCTTTACTTTACTAAAACCAGACCTTCCCCAGAACTGGTTATGGATCTCCCAGTGAGGAACAAGCCTCTTTTCTCCCAGAATCAATAAAGGTCTGTCCCTAACCTTGTAATTTCACCAGGCTAAGGACAGGCTCTCTGGCATTCTCACAACTAAGTTACTGGACAGCTTGGAATAGAAATTATGATGACAGAGACGGAAAAAGCCAATTCTTCTTCCTCCATAATCCATATCTATTCTTCCAAATTTAGGACTAGTTAAAAATAAAAAAGAAGCACTGAAGCCCTGGTAGTGTGGCTCAATTGGTTGAGCGTCGGCCCATGTACCGAAAGGTCGCCAGTTTAATTCCCTGTCAGAGCACATACCCAGATTGCAGGTTCAATCCCTGGTTGGGGTGTATATGGAAGGCAACCAATCGATGTTTCTCCCTCCTCCTCCCCCCTTCTTCTCTCTCTCGAATCAGTGAAAGGCATATCCCTGGGTGACGATTAAATTAAAAAAGAAACACTACAAAGATGTTCTCCAAGAAAATACCGTGGTGGATCACCACTGGGCCTAGTTGTGCCTAGACTCTGAAAAAGAGTTTCAACTAATAGCTAGTAATTTTTAAGATAACATTGTTAAGGGTATAGCTCTAGATTCAGCCTTCCTGAACTCATATCCTAGCTCTACCACTTACTAGCAGAGTGGAGCTGGGTGAGACTCAGTTTTCTCATCTGTAAAATGGGGATGATAATGTTTATCATATAGGGCCGATAGTGAGGATTAAATAAGGAAATGCATATATAAGGTGCATACTGCTTGATACACAAAAAGTGCCTAATAACCTTAGCTGTATTATTATCTCTTTCATTTGAATGACTCCATGAATAACTGCTTTCTAGGACTTGAAATTCCAACTCCTGCCATAAATGAGCAAATGCTCCCCTCCCTGACTTTCTGGAAGAGACCTGTCTTTTACAGGCTTAACAATGAGGGCTATACTGTGGAGGAAAGAACACATGCTTTAAGGTTTAAACATCAGCAGCTGTAGACAGGCAGAGTGGCAGGCTCTCTCCTGGAGAAACAAACATGCTACTATTGATTTCCTCACTGAAATTGTGTCACAGCTTGATTCTCGGCAATCTGAAGGAAGAGACCCACTGTTACATTATAGATTTTTCATAGCACCTAACAGTCCTAAGAAACAGTAAACATTCAACATACTTGTAGACTAATTTAGTAACACTCTGGCCCAACCAAAAAGGAAAGGAATCTCTCATCAAGGGCACACAGTAAGATTAGAGTTAGGCCATTACAGTACACCCAGCACTGTTCTCAGCACTCCGATAGTTTCTAAAGCCCTCAAAGCCATTTCCTGCCTTTAAGGAGCTAACAAGCAAAATGGGGGGTCAAGATAAACCACCATGAAGGGCATGCCCACAGATGTAAGCACATAATAGGGTTCAGCCGGTAACACTAAGTGTGGATTGGAGTCAGCTGCAAAACTAACCAGTGAATAGGCAGCCAGGTTGAAGTCATGTCACACCTTTTAAGACAGGGAAAAGGACGGAATCCAAGGTCTCTTCTATTTTGTCTGCCACCTCCTCCACTTTACATTACTGTGTCAGCTAATTCTGAAGGCAAGATTCTCCATCAGCGAGTAGGGCCCCTGAGACGTCAGCTATAGGGACAGCCATTACCTCTGACAAATCTGTGACTCTGGCGCTGACAATTTAGGCTCCGCCTCAAAGGCAGATTGTTCAGGCTCAGCTCTGATGCTGAAAATAAGTCCTACAAAAAGGATGAGCAGCCCTAGCCGGTTTGGCTCAGTGGATAGAGCATCAGCCTGCAGACTAAAGGGTTCCAGTTCAATTCTGGCCAAGGGCACATGCCTGGGCTGTGGGCTCTATCCCCCCACCCCAGAAGAGGGTGTGCAGGAGGCAGCCAATCAATGATTCTCTCTCATCATTGATGTTTCTATCTCTCTATCACTCTCGTTTTCCTCTCTGAAATCAATGGGGGGGGAGGGGATGAGCAAAAGATTAAAAGGATGGGAAATAATGTTACTTTACTCCCAAAAGACATAATCCATAGTTTTAATTTCTTAGAAGCCAGGTTTGATCCATTCTGAACTGCCCTTGTGAGATGTGTTCAAACTGAGAAGAAGGTAATGAACACAAGCTTGCTGTCAGGTCATATCGTTTTCTTAGTTGTCCCCTAATTCTCATTTGGCTGGGAATTCAGTCCAACAGTGATTTGAGATTAAGCAGTTTTTCAGGCACAGGACAAAGCCTCTCTGACATCAAGGTTGGATAGCCATTGCCAGGAACTTTACCAACTTGACTGTTCTCCTTTGCTGCTGTCTTCAGGGTAGAAGTTATTTCCCATTTTGAAGGCTCTGTTTTAAAAAATGGGGCACAGGCTCTTGAATAGACTGTGAGGAATGTCTATTGTGTGTGCTAGGGGGAGGGTGTGAGTCTGTCTGAAATTTAGTCAGCAATTTTGAACTAACTTGGTGCACTGGGACCTTTTTCCTTCCTGATCCTGATGTCACCACGAGCCTCAGAATCTGTATGACGCAAGGCTGGCCTCTGTGGGTATTTCTGATCAGTTTTTCTTCAGTATAACTTGTATCCCTTTGCACTACCAAGATTGGTAAGGTTGGCAGTGGAAGGTACTGGTAGTGGAAGGTATTGGCTGACTTTTGACTGATACATTGCCAGTTAACGCAGGACAGTGTGGTCATATGGGAAGCCTGCTTTCATATTGAACAGAGAAAATAGATTTTCTCCTCACCAGAACCTGCCATATACTGAATGAAGATGTGCAAGGCCCTCCAGGCTTATGGTTAACTCTATCTGGGGATAAGCAGATCTGCCAAATGCTCATTGTCACCAGAAAGAAGCTTTCATCATATAATTAATAATGATTTATTGCAGTGGTTCTCAACCTTCCTAATGCCGCGACCGTTTAATACAGTTCCTCATGTTGTGGTGACCCCCAATTTCATTGTTACAAATTGAACATAATTAAAGCATAGTGATTAATCACACAAAAAATATGTAATTATATATGTGTTTTCCGATGGTCTTAGGCGACCCCTGTGAAAGGGTCGTTTGACCCCCAAAGGGGTCACGACCCACAGGTTGAGAACCGCTGATTTACTGACTATTCATTATGTGCCAGACATTGGACAATCATCTCTTTTCATTCTCACATCAGCCTTATGAGGTAGTGTTATCTCCATTTCACAGATAAGAAAACTGAGGCTCAAAGACATTATGTGTATATGTTTACATAGCTAATTAGTGGTCAATGGGACCAAGATTCAGGTCTCTCTGACCTTAAGGCCTATGTCATGCCCTTCCCCTCCAGAGACCTCATGGGAGGGGTTTAGAGTCACCCCGTCCTCCCTCCCTCCCCCCAGTTTGTTCTTCCCTAAACTGAGGCCTTTTGTGTCTTCCACTTAAATCCAGAAGATGTTCCTTTGTGATAAAGAATCATTTATGCACATAGGATCGTTGAGATAGTTTGAAATGGGCTGTGAAGACAGTTACTCTTGAGTCCCAAGAGCTCTCCAGGTAGTTGTTTAGTCATTGGGATGATAATGTTTCCATCAATTGTATGTTACTTTTAGGATCTCAAAATTTTATTCCCATCTCATTTTAGGAAGACAAATTCAAGTTCCATTTTATAGAGAGAAGAGCTAAGGCTCCAAGAGGTTGTGAATTGTCTGAGATCCTATAGTAAGAGTGGGACTACCAGTTCTGTTCTGTCAGGCCTCTTGCCGGGACCCACATTTCTGTCTGGTGAGGGTCTCGGGGTGGGGAGCAGGTATGGACCCCTTCGAGAGCATGTGGCTTACAGGTGACTTGCTGACTTTGGAGCTACTTTGAGCTGAGGTGGCGAGCACGGTTCTAGGAAGCCCACAATCCCAACAGCTGATGACAGAAGGTAGGCTTGTACTTGGAAGATGGAGTAGGGAGGCATCTCAGCCAGGATGAGGCCAGGAAGCCAGAGACCAAGGCTGAAAATTATGGTAAAACCTAAGTTCGTTAGGCACAAGTGCTGCCCTTGCCACGTCCCAGGCCGTTGTTGAGTGTGAGGTCCAAATGGGACATGTTCCTAAAGTGTGAAGTTACAGAAGGCAAAGTCCCAAACAAAGTCCCGAATGGGCTAGAGCCCTGACTTGAGCTTAGAATGTCTTCTTTTAGGAATTTAAGAGAAATGATGAGGGCTAAGTCCCGAATGGGCTTCTTTTAGGAATTTAAGAGAAATGATGAGGGCAGGAGATGGCAAAGGCTCGGTGAACTGAAGCGTAACTTTCCCTTGGGTGAAAGGGGGCAAAAAGAAGTAAGGATGGACAGAGGAGAGCTGGGATCATGCACTAAGTCCAGCAAGGCCTGCGGTTTTCTGCCAAGGGGCTGGCAGAGCGGGGGCCTGTTTGCTTTCACCTCCCTGCAAAAAACCAAACGAAGCTGTTCTGGCAAAAGTCAGCTTCACTGGAAAAGGAAAAATCCCTGTTCTGAGTGAGATCTCAGAGCTTCCATTCTGCCCTGGCAGGAAGAGAAAGTCCAGGTGATCAAGGCCGCCTTGCCTGAGGTGTGAGGCTCTTGGAATGGAGCATCTCTTGACATCCTCACCTTCTCAGTAATTGGCTTTAACATGGTATTTGTCTTTTGGCAACTGACACCCTTCAGGAAAGGCTGAGCCCATGTTGCCGAGGCTGCCATTGTTCAGGGTTTGGGCAGCATGTATTCTTCTATTCTGCCTGGTTTCTGGGGGCTGGTTCATCTTGGAGGCATTCTGCCTTTTTCCGGACTTGACCCATTCACTTCTGAGCCAAGACCTTGGCTGTAGGTATTCCAGCCTTGAACACAGCCCAGGTGTATAAAAGGACCAGGTTACCCTGTGGGCGATTGCCATTGCTGGGTATTGGCCCTCCTCCTGTCAGAGCTTTCAAATGGAATTTGAAGCAAGAGAGCCAGCTCATACTGGGGTCTTGGGATACATCGGCAAAATCACCTGAGCAGCTCTGGAGTAGTGCTCCTAGAGCGTAGGCCAGACTTTTGTCCCTTCCCCCCAGACAGGGTACACAGCCTTCCCCGTGTTCTCCATCCATACTCTCCCCTCAGGAATTCTTGGCAGGCAGAAGTGTTTGCTACCAAATGAAGTCTGCCCTGGCACAAGACTGAATTGCTGAGAACAGCCCAGAGGCACCTTTGCGCCCTTCAGGAGTTTATCCTTGATCCCTCTGACCAGTCCTGACTCTAGCTTATCCCCTTCACCCTTAGCTGCTGTTAGAGCTAAGCCTCTCTCATTACTCATTCTCCCAAGCTTCCTACTGAGCGGGGAGCTCTGCATGACATCATAGACTTCCCTCCCAGGTCAGATTAAGTTACAAAATAGCTACCACCCAGATTGTCAGAGTGAACAGTCATTTCCTCTCCTGGTCTCTCCTTTTTGCCGAGCTCATTTCTTCTAATTTGATGTAGTGCCTTTCTTCCTAATTGTCCTTGCCTTTAATTCATGGTCTTGTAAACTGAAGTCACATCAGGACCAGCTATGAGAGTCCCTTCCTTTTGAAACAACAGAGATTCAAGGTTCCTGGAGTCAGTTGAGTCTGAATCCCTGCCATACAAAGTCAGAGAGAGGTATGATGGGGGAGAGACCCACATCAGAACAAAAGATGAGGTTACCTCTAGCTTAGTCTAGAAAGTGTTCTCTACACCCCAAAGCTGGGATACCCAAAAGTTCGATCCAGGCAATAGATAGGAAGACTGAGTTGGCATTGAGAGATGAAAACAAGTGGCAGATGGTGCTGAGGAACATCCCAGAACTGAAGAAATATAGTTCCCAAAAAGGAAGAAGGAAGGATACATTGGCAAAGTCTTACAGAGCTGCTGTGGCAACCTGGCCAGAGAAAGCTGCAGGATGTGGCTGAGAACACATTTCTGGTCTGGGGACATTGGTGAGCTTAGATGCTCACTATTCCGTCACCTCTTTCATGCTCTTTTACCACAGCCCTAGTAAACAGCCTTGGTGGCCAGGCTGACTAGTCAGGAAAAGTGGGGAACGGAAGAGATTAGAAAGTGACCCCGGAATCCTGAGGAATTGCTCCCTGTGTTTAGGGATTTTTTTTAAGTAGTGAGCAGTGCAGTAGGGCAGCAGGAGGGGCATGCATGGGGCCAAGTCACCTAGGGTTTGCCTGTACTAAGCCCTGCCTGGCTCTTGACCTCCCCCAGGTGCTGGAGGTAGTACGAGCCAACTATGACACACTCACACTGAAGCTGCAGGATGGCCTGGACCAGTATGAGCGCTATTCGGAGCAGCACAAGGAAGCTGCCTTCTTCAAAGAGCTGGTAAGTCTGCCCTGCTCCATCTCCATCTGTGTCTTCTGGGGACCCTTTCCCAACCACTGGGTTCTACTCTGCAGCTGAGCGTCTAGAGAACAACTCCAGTATTCCAAAGGCTGGTGAAGTGTGCAAACTTCTCTCCCAAAGCAGCGCAGGACCAGGCAGTGAGAGAAGACATTCCCCAGGATACTGGTGCCAGGCTGGGAAGGGTGAGAAGCCCGAGACAGCACTGCCCACCTCTCTTCTGCAGCCACAGAGACAGCCCTTGCACAGCTCCAGCTGGGCCTGGGGTTTGACATGTGTTCCCAGTGGCAGCTCTGGCTCATTACTCCTTATCCTGTATAGAGAGCAACTAATAAGAGTAATTGATTCTTCTTATGCAGTCACTTTCTAAATTCCTAACTGGTTCCTGGTCTTAATGTCCCTCCCCCACCCCCCAAACCGAGTTCTCTAGTCTTCACTCTCTGTCCCTACTCCCACTTTCCAATCACTCAGCTTCCTACAGCCTCCATCCATGGCCACCTGGAGCAGTGAGCATTTGCTCTGCCTCCTACTCCACCTCCCAGTCAGCATCTCTTCACAGGACTGGCCTCTCCCTGTTGATGGTCCGCCTCCTGCACACTGCTCAGAGCTACTCTCAGAAAAAGCTCAACCTCCCTGTAGTCCTGCCACTCTGCCTGCCTGGTTGCACATGAATATCCCGGCTGAGGGCTGAGACCAGGACACACAGGCCTCTGTACCTACTTCCCATGTCCTCAGACCTCCCACTGCTGTGCAGAAATTGCATCAGCCCAGCTTTTACTACTCTCTGCTGACTGAGTCCAAGATGAAGATTCTGGATTTTATTTAGCTCATCTGTCTTGAACTAAACACAGCCCAACTCTGACCCTAACTTGACATTTCCAGGATTTTTGGACTTCCCCAGGGTGAGGAAGACATACTCTGGGTTGAGTTAGCTGGTAAAAAGGGAAGCCTTTAGTTTAAGGAAATAGACTATTTTTATGGGGTAGTTGGCAAGTCTTTAAGGTGATGGAGAATTACTGGGGTCAACTTAACAAAGAGACTAAGTTATTGGGAGATGGAGATGGTTGTGGAGGAGAACATTAGAGGAGCTCTATCTCAAGGCTCTTTGACACTAGCTGCTACCTTACTCAGCTCTCCTTATACCTGTACCTCTGGCATAGGGGAGCAGAGACAGTCTGGTAGGGTTGGAGCTAATGAGCTTGAGCTGCTTGCTGTTTGCCATGCCTCCTTTTCCTCTGCTCCCAGCCTGACGACTACATTATCTTTCCCATAGCAAAGCAGAAATTGAAGGAAAACTCCCTGGACTTTGGGGCCCAGCAGAGTTACGCACTCTTTTTCTCCTTCCTCCCTCCTTCCCTTTTCTCTCATACAACATTCACATCTATTTCCTATGAATGGATCTCCTTCCAGAGTCAGCTTGGCCCTCTGACCCCTTTTCCATCGATCTTTTCCCTGCTGACACAGGCACCACTTCCTGCAAAGTTCTGGGACTGTGGGTAGAAAACATGTGAGGTGAGCAGGAGGGACGCAGCAAAAGCACACTCCAGACTTCCTCTAAAGTAGGAGCACATATTTGTGGTATGGAAAGAGGGCTGGACTAGGAATTAAGAAACCTGGGTCCTGCCCCAGGCCTGGGACTCACTAGCCATATGGCCTGATCCTGGTCATTGTCCTCCATAGATCATACTCCTGTCATCTATGCCAGATAAGGCCTGCATCTCTAAACGTTCTTCCCAACCCAAAAAGGTAGATAAATACAAAGGGAGAGTGAGAAGACTAGAAAGGCATCCAAAAGGGGATAGTTCCAGAATGTGAGCCCACTAGCATCAGTTTCTCCTCCATCACCCTGTGCAAGGCCCAGGCAAGGACAAAGGCCTGCCCTGTCCTTACTTGTCTGTGCTGCTTCCACCACTTTAGGTGCTCAGATCCTCCTCTCACGTCCACGAGAGCTTCTGTCTCCCCGTCTCCTTTTCTTCCCCCATCACCGAGCTGTTTGCTCATTTGCCTGCTGGGATGATAGCTATTAAGGGTTTATTTCCTGAGAGAAACTTCTAGCACTGAATCTTGGCCTTGTGCCTCAAACACTGCCCTCTACTGTTTGTAACAATTCTCTCTTCTTTTCTCTCTGCCTGTGTCCTCCTTCCTATCTCCCCCCATCCTTTCCCAGGTTCGATCCATTAGCACCAATGTCCGGAGGAACCTGGCCTTCCACACACTCAGCCAGGAAGTCCTGCTCAAGGAGTTCTCCACTATCTCCTGAGACCAGCCGCTGACTGCCCTTACCCATGAGGCTTTTGGGCTGGAGGGGGAGTCAAGGAGAGGGGGCTGTCCCCAAGGTTGGAGAACAACACAGACACCCAGTTCTCTCGGTGAAGGCCATGCTTCAGGGGAGCTTGGACAGCAGAGGCCAGAAGGGGCAAGCCAGGGATAATCTTATTTGGGGAGGGGTGGGTGGGCACGGAGAGAAGGCTCCCGGGACATCCCTTCACATTTCTAATCGCAATTACAGGTTGAGGCTACTGACTAATTTTCAGGCGCTGTTGGGGCAAGCCTTAGGGTGATGCCAATACCCTGAGGATCAAGGGCTCTCCAAGGCTTCTGAAAACAGACAACTCTCAGATGTAGGTGGAACTAATTCTGCTTCCTTTGGCCTGGGGCTCAGCTGGACTTGAAATCTGTCTCCCCTGCCCCTGCTATCACTCTGTCCAGTCATTAGGACTCTTAGGGTAGGGTAGGAATGGAGTATCTTCTTCTGTTTTCTAAATCCAAAGCTCACTTATCTGGGAGACTGAAGATTAGAATCCACCCAGCGCTCTGCTGTCCAGCCATCACTTTCGGGATTTGATTCTTGGTACCAGGAGTACCTGTTACCTTTCCCCTGCCTTCCACCCATTGACTCATCACACTTCAGGGTCACAACTTTAGCTTTTCATTTTCAAATCTGGTTTAAACTGTCTTTAGGATGTTTGTGTGAAATAAACATTGACAGGTTTTCTGGAGCCCTCAGGTGCCTACTTAGCTGGTTCCTTTTCCAGCAGCCTCCCACCTCCCTAGCCACCCCTCCTCTGGGAGCCCTGCCTGCCTCTGCCTGGCTCCCTCCACGTGTTCCACCCCCTCACCCGGCTGTTGTTTACATCCAGCCTGCCTGAGAATTTCCTCTGGGGAGGGATCTGTTTCTAATGTGGTGTGGTGCCTAGGATGGAGAGAACCTGCTGGGGGCATAGTACCCTCCATCTGAAAGAGGCCAGGTGAGCATCATGGAGAGGCCATCCCGTCTACCCACATTGTAGGTGAAGCCACAGGCAGGACTCCTGGCATTTGAGAATTTGGCCTGTGATTCCTCCTCTGAACGGCCTCCATAGGACTACTGTAGGCTTCCCTACCCAACAGCTGCCTCCTAAGTAGCTGCTGCTCTGAGATCCTCCCTTTGTAAAACACCTCCTAAAGCCTCAGGATGGCAGGGAGCAAGCAGCACAGGAAGAGTCTAGGAGTGAGTGCAGGGACCTCCCTGGCTACTGTTCCATTTAAACTTCCAGGGAGGGATACTTGCCTCCCAACCCCCGCTTGGCACCAGGGTTCTGCCTCCAGCATTGAGCAGATATGCACTATGAATCCAGTACCAGAGAATCCACCAACGTGCTGCATGGACAGGTGTAGATTAGGAGATCAGCAGCTGGGTCACCTCTGCTCACTAGATGGATAGCTCAACCTGGGGCATTTGGTGGAACTGGAGCTGGAAGCTGGTGGCAAGCTGAAATGATTAAAAATTGATTTGTATGGGACAGTCTTTTTAGTGTCTTTCTTTTTCCTTAATCTCTTACCCAGAACTCATTTCTCAAATACAGTGTTAAGGTAATTTCCAGTTACTGGTTCCATTTGGCTATGGGAGCCCTGCCTATCCTTATAGACTCTCCTCTGGAGTCTCGTGGCCACAGAGGAAGCAAATTCAGTTCAGAGAAGTCCTTTGGGTGGAAAGAGGGAGAAGAAAGTCCCCTTATCTCCAAACTCGGTGTTGAGGAGGGCAGCCAGCCCATTATGGACCTCTGCTAGTCCTTCCTATGAAGTGAATAAGTGCAGGTCAAGGGCATGAAGTCATAAAGGATTCCAGTGTAAAGGCCCTTCCATCTCTGGCCTATACACCTTATGCTAAGAACTCTAAACAGGAATCCCATCCCCTCCTAGAACTGAACTCCACAGCATCTGCCCGTGCTCTCTCCATTCCCCAGTGTCTGGGCCTGGTTGAGGACCCTCCAGAGCCAGGACCAGGACATCGCTCCCAAAGACAGTCTCTCCTTTGGCTGCTTGTCCCCTTTTCATGCCTAGTCTCCCACCATAATTCCTGCTAGGGTCATTTTAGCAGAAGCTTCCGGTCTAAACAGGTCACTCCTCCAAAGGAGCCATTGGGCAGGCAGGATTACCCGGGACACTGCCACTATACCATCCAGACCCACCGGACACTGCCCTCCCCTACATCCTCATGGGGGGGTGGGGGGTGGGGAGGGAGCGGGGCTCACATCAAGAGCATTTATTCCCCACTGTGGATCTTCACCCGGATCCTCAAACTCTCCGTTGCCACTCCTCCCCCCCAAAATAATCTTACGGATAAACGAGGAATCTAGGACAGAGCAGGTGATAGGAGAGAGAAGGCCAGGCAAGTTGAAGAAAGAGAAGAGCAAGAAAGTCTTGAAAAGCTGACCTGTTTCACTTTTCCTTTTCTCCCCAGTTGGCCAACAGGGGTCATTAGATCAGGAAAGAAGGCGCCCTGAGAATGAATGGGCCCAAAGGCCTGAAGTGGGTGAGGGTTGGGGTACTTCTGAGAGAAGGGAATTGTAGCCCACTGGCCCGAGAAAAGTCTGTATTAGAGGCACTGACCCCTCTGAATCCGCCCCCACCCCTTCAAGCAGGGTGGGCACTGGCGGGGGCAGGGGAAGAAGGGCGGCACAGAAACCCATACTTAGGAAGAGAGCAACAGAGAAAAATAGGGGCTACACAGGGACTGACTAACGGGACTCGGCACCCGGACGGAGACTTACCCGACCTGTGCTGGCTTAGAGGGGAAAGTGCCTGAGAATTGGGGGCGGAGTTTCCTCACAGTGGGGCCTTTCTGGCCCTGCTCGCTCTCTTCTACCTCCAAAACCCAGGGCTTCGGGTTTAGGGGGTAGTGTTGTTGGAGAGCCAGTCTCTCTCTCCGCACTTCCCAGCTCACCCTTTCACCGGGTGCCTCCCGGAGCTGCAAAGAGGAGGGGGCGGGGGTAGGGGGAGCCAATCCCGGCAGCGCCAAAGCGGGGAGGCAGTGGTGACAGCCGCGGGGAGGGGGCGGGAGGAAAGAGGCGGCTGGCTCCGGCTCCGCGCTCAGCTCTGCTCTGCCTCGGGCTCTGCGCTCACCTACTGCCCAAGCCTCCCGCGGGACGGGAGGGGGTCGCCGGGGGCCATGCGGGGCCAGGGTCGCAAGGAGAGTTTGTCCGATTCCCGAGACCTGGACGGATCCTATGACCAGCTCACTGGTGAGTCGGTGGATCGGGGCTCGTGGGAGGGAGGGTAGATTCCATTCCTCCAAACCCTTAAGCCTCTGACCCTGCCAAGCCCTTACCCACACTCTGCCCCATTTCCAGGCACCTCCCGGCTGTTCTGGGCCCCTGGACACAGGTTCAAAGCCTTGGGTCCTACGGGGGCGGAGGGGAGGGGGGATAGTTGGGGGTGGGGAGAGTAGGTGGGCACCTTGGGCTTGGTGACAGCCAGGGTGAGCATGATTGTATGTGGCTGTGGGATTGTATGATCTCGTCAGATGTTTGAGTGAGGTTATGTAGTACCCTGAGTGTACTAATGAAGTTCTTTGACCATGTGTTTCTGTTCTATGTGCAACTCTCGTGCTTTGAGTGTGTGATCCTGTATGAAGTCGCATGTGACTACCATTAGTGTCAGGGCTTCACTTTATGGTGGTATGTCTCTTTGTAAGATGTTGTGAACTTCCTGGGGCAAGTCTTTGTTAAAGTGGGTTGTGTTGTGTTTTGTGACTGTGAGACTATGTGGGTTATAGTGGCATTTGATGCTGATTGTGCACTTTCATGTGGTGGTGTCTTCAGCGGGGCTTTGTCAGTGTCTATGACACGTCTTACCCTGGCTGCTTCTCTAGCTTCCTGGTGCACAGGAGATCTTCAGTACACACCACTGTTTCCCCCAGGTGGACCCAGGAGGGACTCTAGTGCCATAGCAACCCAGCCTGGCTCCTAGGAGCAGCATCTGACCCCTGTCCCTGGGCTTTGGTTAGTGTTGGGTCAGGTCCCACCCCACCCACCATAAAGTACTCAGAGATCATTCTTATAACTGAAGCTCATTCGATACCCAACAGCCCTCCCAGAACTTCACCCAAACCCAAAGGGAAACGCACTCTCTTGCCTCCCTCTAGACCCAGAGATAGAAAGAAGCTCTAGGCCTGGGAGGTGCCGTGTGGCCTCCCTTTATAACTGTCCCCCAAACCACTTTGCTGCCCAGAAACCCCCTCTCTCCCACATTGGGGGGTATGTGAGACCAGTACCTCTGTGCCTGTGCACATTCCTGGGTTTGGGAGGCAGATCCATGTGTTTGTGTGGGTGACACGTTGTGTACATTTCCATGTACATGTGCGTTTCTGTCTCATTGTGCAGCCTGCTCAAACCCTCTAACAGAAAATGAGGAGGGAGACTTCTCCTGTGCGTGTGGAACAAGTTGGGGAGGTGGAAGGAGGCTGTGATCCTTGTCTGTCCTGATGGAAATGAGGTTAAGACTTGGGGACGGGGTAGAGGACTAGAATGTGTCTTTCCGACTCACTAAGCCTCGGAGGTCCTAGTTCCTGTGCTCAGACTCCCAGGAGGGAAGCCCTTCCACTCAGGCAGGCCCCAGATGTGCCCTAGATGTGCCTCAGATCTGGATGGAATCCAAAGGTCCCGCTGTCTATTTCTGCTCTGTGCTGTCCTTATCTCAGGATCCTTGAGCGTAGTAAGGGCCCAGGGCCCTTATTAGCACCACGTTAGTCAGTGTTGCTTCCTGTTTTAATTGATTCTCCCTATAATGGAAACATCCCCTCCTCACTTGGCTGTGTGAATCAGAGATTGATTGGGTGACGGTGGGGAAGCGCTTTTATTAGAAGGTGCAGGAATGGAAATGTGAAGACCAGGTACATGTGACTTTTTCTCTCTCTGAGCCTCACTTTTCTCATCTGTGAAATGGGGAATACTACCTCCTG
>NW_006285779.1:3194730-3199499 GCF_000327345.1 Myotis davidii
GGAAAGAGAAAGGTCAAATGTTGGCAAGCATCAAGAATCATGTTCTGTGTCATGAGCATCCTCTCTGTAGAAAGTTCTACACACGGCTGTGAAAGAGAAATAGGACTACCAGGATCTCTCCTTGCGAAGGAGGCTTTATTTTATAGCGGAAGACAAATGGGGTTGGAATGCCCCCTGTGTTAAAGCGCTGGGCACTCAGAGATGCCTGAGCAGAACCTGAAGGGGAGTCGTTGTCCACGATACTGAAGAACGTCCAGGGGAGAGGTGCGGCCGGGTCCTCCCAAAGTACCTTCCCTGTGCAGACCGAGAAGACTTTTAGGGGGTGGGGGGGTTGAGAGTCACCCCACCCTGCATCTAACACCCCTGGTCTTACCAGCCTGGCAGGGCCGCTTGGCAGTGAGGCGGGGTGGGAAAAATCAACGATCAATGGCGGTCCTTTCCTAGCTGGAAACAGAGAAAGGACTGGAAAAGATGAGAGAATATGCACCTGGCTGGCCAAGGCCAGAGCTCCAGTCGCTGGGCCTGGGATCTCCGGAATCGCGTCCTAATGGCCATAAATATTGTTCCCCGGACTGGGGCGCCCCCGTGTGGTATTGAAGGTACTGTGCTTGCGGAGCTGATTCTGTATGTGATGTTACCAAATCAAAGGGCAAGATTTGCATGGAGTTCGGCTGCGATTCTTGCCTTGTAAGATTCTTGCCTTCTAAACGCAAGATTTTCAAACAAAAATACGGAATGCCAATAGAGAGGAGTGGAATTATGTCCCTTTTGTCCCAGCAGTTTGAAAGCATAGTGGGTAAGAAAAGGGTTTACTTTGGATAAAGCCGGATGGGAGTGAATTCAGGAAAGAGGTCAGGACTCGGATTGAGAAGAGGGGGGTTTCTCCCCCTGCCGGGGTGGCTCAGTGGTTGAGCGTGGACCTACAAACCAGGAGGTCACTGTTCAATTCCCCGTCAGGGCACATGCCAGGGTTGCAGGCTCGATCCCCAGGAGGGGGCGTGCAGGAGGCAGCCGATCAATGATTCTCTCTCATCATTGATGTTTCTAGTTATCTCCCCCTGCCTCTCTGAAATCAATAAATATATATGTTTTATAAAAAGGGGGGCTTCTCCCAATGCATTCGGCTGGCAGTCAGTGTATGATGGGAGAATCTGTGGACCTGCTGGGACAGAGGGACATAAAACAAATAGCCATGAGAGGAAGGAATTGGGAGCCAGGAGAGAGATCGGTAGGGGCACATCCCTGCCACCTCTTCTTTGCCCAATACACTGGCCAGCTCCTCCTCCTCCCTTCTGCTCTCTCCCCCATTGGTCCAGGAAGTATGGAAGTGTGGGAAGTTGCCATGACAACTGTGTCCTCTCACCTCTTACCCCTTCATATCTCTGCCAAAATGCAAAGAGGAGGGTGTGACAAGAGGAAGAGCTGAAGAAGGGCAGTAAAAGATAAGGTTCATTTACCCACAACTCTTTTTTCAAAACCCGTGGGTGCGCCTCTTCCCCAGCAGAAATCCAGAAAATGTTCCCAAAGAAGGCTATGAAGAGAGTCCGCGCTGTCCCGCCCCGCCCCCCCCCCCTTCCGCTTCAGCCTCTGTCTAGGAACTTTGGGGTCCAGTGCTCTAGATGCTGGGGTAGGGTTAGGGCGAGTTCCCCTCGTGCGGTCCGGAGAAGACCTGGAGTGGAATGAGGCTCTGCTGTCTGAGGTCCTGGTCCTGCGGGTCCGGCCCTCCCGCGCCGCCCACGCAGGGCCCACAAGGCGGAGACCAGACCACCCCGGGCCTTGGGGGCGGAGCTTGGCCACTGTGCTCTCAGCGGAATCATGAGCCGTTGCCCCCGCAGGTGCAGGAGCCCATTGGGGCAGGCAGCACGATCCCTCTACCAGCTGGTGACTGGGTCGCTGTCGCCAGGTATGAGGAAGGGAGGAAGGGGCTGGACCGCTCAAAAAGTGAGCGAAGTGGGATGGAGCTTTACAAGGGTGGGGAGGGAAAGGGCCCCTCACAGATGGAGGGAGCAGGATCCCTCCAAAAAAAGTGGGTGGGGGTTAAAGGGCAGTACCCCTGACAGCGTTCCTTACGGAGGAGGTGGAGGAGATAGGGGTCATCAAGGAGGAAAGGAGAGGGGCATCATGGTCCCTCCCCATGGTAGAGGAGGGGGCAGAGCTTCTCATTGAGGGCAGAGGAGGGGGCTTCAAGCAGGTGAGTGTAGGAGGCAAGACACCTCACAGGGATAAAAGGAAGAAGCTTGCAGCAGAGCAGGGGGAAAGCACAGCCCTTTACTGGATGGTTCAGTTTAATGGGATCGTAAGATGCCTGGGGTGAGTGTCCAGAGGAAAAAAGTCTCAGGTAGGACCAGACCAACATGAACTCGGCTGGTGAGCTCAAGCATGATGGGGTGGGTAAACTTGTGTGGCATAAGGATTACATGTCACTGTTTTGTCTCTCTGAGTCGTACTGAGGGGGTTGTGCATGCATCAGTGGGGTTGTGAACGCTGGGGCTGTGTCCCTGCGGTTGCATATCCCTGGGATTCTGTGACAGTGGAACTGCATGTACTTGAGTTTTATGCTTTAGAGTTGGGTTGGGGGTTCCGGAGTCACACTACATTAGTTGTGCAGCCTTCACAAGATTGCACTTGGGTGTGGGATTTGTGGAATTTATGATATGGGGATTATGGGCATCTTACGTTGGCACTGCTATTTGTACACACTTGCACTTGGGTTTCCTTAGGGCTGCCTGGAAAACCCAGCATCCCCTCCCCTCTGGCCCCAGGGAGGCCGAAACAACCTAACCCTGGGGCATTCTGGAACCTGTAGTTCTCTGGCTCTCTCCATGGTAGCCACTTGAGCCCCTGGAGCACAGGCAGGCCTCTCCTTGCCTTGTGCTCCTCAGAAGGAGGGAGATGGGGCTGAGCCAGAGTCATACTTAGAAGTTGCTTGGGGAGCATGCGTCCCCCAAGCCCACTGCTTGGGCCTGTCTTCGGTGACAGATGGCTAGAGCCTGGCAGGGCCAGTTCTCAATCATAGGCATGACTTCCAGGCCCCAAAATAGCCCAAAGGCCTAGGAGTTCATTAATCACCTGATACAGCTGGGGGCTGCTGTGTCTTCTGGCCTGGCTGGGATAGAGTGGAGCCGGGGGACTGAGAGAGAACGCTTGGGATCTTCACTGGCTGGGATCTTCACTGGAGGAGGAAGGATGGAGAAAGTGGGACAGAAACATAGGGTGGGTGCCCCCATAAGGTCTGAATGACTAAATGGTAGAAGTATCTCTGCTGAGATTTGAGAGAACCAGGGAGGGCCCACCTAATGCTTCAAGAAAGTTTTCCCGTGAGCCTTCACTCTGTCTGAAGCACTTCCATTAAGACTTCACTCCTTTGCCCTGGCTGGTGTGGCTCAGTGGTTGGGTGTTGGTCCCATGCACCGAAGTCAAAATAATAAGCCCTAGCCGGTTTGGCTCAATGAAGAGAGCATTGGCCTGCAGACTGAGGAGTTCTGGGTTCGATTCCAGTCAAGGGCACATACCTCAGTTGCAGGCTCAATCCCTGGCCCCAACCAATCAATGTGTCTCGATATTTCTCTCACTCCGTCTTTCCCTCTCCCTTACACTCTCTCTAAAAATCAATGGAAATGCCCTGACCAGTTTGGCTCAGCGGACAGAGCGTCAGCCTGCGGACTCAAGGGTCCCAGGTTCGATTCCAGTCAAGGGCATGTACCTTGGTTGCAGGCACATCCCCAGTGGGGAGTGTGCAGTAGGCAGCTGATCGATGTTTCTCTCTCATCGATGTTTCTAACTCTCTATCCCTCTCTCTTCCTCTCTGTAAAAAATCAATAAAATATAAAAAAATAAAAAATAAAAGTCAATGGAAAAATATCCTTGGTTGAGGATTAACAAAAAACAAAACAAAACAAAACAAAAACATTAAAAATTAAAAATCAATAAAAACATATTTTTTAAAAAGACTCCACTCCTTTGAACAAAGAACTAGAGGTGCTAGAGGTGCTAGTGGAGGACGCATCTGGGCAGGTTTCTCACAGGGCCCATGGACTTGAGAGATCTCTGAGCAGGGAGAGGGGAGAACCTGAAAAACGACTCACTCTCACTTCTGACAGACCCTCCCACCAGAGGCCTGATTGATGTAGGACCTTGAGTCCCTGTAAGGCTGGGTCAAGGCTAAGTCAAGGTCTCTAAAGGTTGAGGGTGGGAGTCAGAGAGGAAAGTAGAAGGTCAGGGACAGGGCAATTGGCTGCAAGGTTGTCAATCTGTCCATCTGTGAATCAGCGTCAGAGGTCAGGGAGATGATGCTGTACTAACTCTTTCAATCCAAGTAGCCTGGCTTGGCATTCAAGGCTCCATGGACTCCGACCCTTTTGTTTTATCACTTTTAGCTCCTGGGTGACTAAGCTACAGTCATCCAGGATTGCTTGCCATATCCACATGCATTGGAGAGACAGCCTGAGGGAGCTGGCAGATCATTTGTTCTGGTTCAAGTGTTTCATTTTGTTTCATTGACTTTATTTTCTCTTTAGTTTCCAATGCCCTAGGACCGTGGTCGGCAAACCCTGGCTCGCGAGCCACATGCGGCTCTTTGGCTCAGCGGACAGAGCGCCCCTTCAGTGTGGCTCTTCCACAAAATACTATGTGTGGGCGCGCACGTACAGTGCGATTGAAACTTCGTGGCCCATGCGCAGAAATAGGTATTTTGTGGAAGAGCCGGTATTTTATGGAAGAGCCACACTGAAGGGGCCAAAGAGAAGCATGTGGTTTGCAAGCCGTGGTTT
>NW_006285779.1:3200077-3217259 GCF_000327345.1 Myotis davidii
TTAAGTCTAATAGTTTTTTGATGGAGTCTTTAGGGTTTTTTATGTACAATATCATGTCATCTGTGAATAAGGACAGTTTTACTTCTTCATTTCCAATTTGGATGCCTTTTATTTCTTTTTCTTGTCTAATCGCAATGGCTAATACTTCCAGTACTATGTCGAACAGGAGTGGTGAGAGTGGGAATCCCTGTCTTGTTCCTGTTGTTTCATTGACTTTAGAGAGAGAGAGAAATGGAGAGGGAGAAACATTGATCAGCTGCCTCCCGCAGGCCCCCTACTGGGGATCAAGCCTGCAACCTGGGCATGTGCCCAGACTGGAAATTGAACCCATGACCTCTCAGTGCATGGGACAATGCTCAACCAACTGAGCAACACTGTCCAGGGCCTGGTTCAAGTTTTCATCTATCCCTTATCATCTGTGCTGTCTTGGGAAAATCACTTCTCTGAGCCCCAATTCCTTCATCTACAAAATAGGTATATTACTACTCACTCTAACCATGCCAGCTATAAACTAAATACGGGAATAATAGACCTTATCTCTCAGGTTTACTATGAGGACTAAGTGAGGTAATATATGTAAAGTATCCAGGACACAAAATGTGCTCAATAAATGATCCCTTTGTTATGATGGTCCTTTGACATTGTAGCCATCCTTTAAGAGTCAGTTCAAAAAATAACCTCTCCAAGTTTTGCCTGGCCTCCCACTTAGAAAGTTTTTACTATAGCTCATTTCATGGCTTGTCTAGAACAGTTCCTACCATGTAGTAGGCATGCAACAAATATTTTTTTAAAAATGTATTATTTATTTATTTATTTTTTTTTTACAGAGAGGAAGGGAGAGGGATAGAGAGTTAGAAACATTGATGAGAGAGAAACATCAATCAGCTGCCTCTTGCACACTCCCTACTGGGGATGTGCCCGCAACCAAGGTACATGCCCTTGACCGGAATCGAACCTGGGACCCTTGAGTCCACAGGCTGATGCTCTATTCACTGAGCCAAACCGGTTAGGGCAATAAATAGTTTCTGAATGAATAGATGGCTTGTAGTTCTCTCAGTGAGCCGTCTCTCCCTGCCCAGTGGGAGCCAGAGTTCATATTTGTTTCACCGACTCAGAGCCTGGCATTCAATTTGTCTATACAATTTTTTTTTAACATCCTCACCCTATAGGAACTTGGAATTTAGTTGAGGAAGCAGGTTTGATCCGGTAATATCTGGGTTCAAATCTGCATCATTTAACTAGGTGACTTTGAGCAAGTCCTTTTATCTCTCTGGGCCTTGTTTAATTCATCAATAAAAAGGGCACAACACTAATCACTCTGCTACCTCATGGGGTTGTCATGAGAAGCCACTGAGAGAGCAATGTGGAAACAGTTTGTGAATTGTTAAGAGCTATAGAAATATAAGGGGGGAGTGGCATGTTATTAGTAACAGTCACAGCCCTCGTCAGTTTGGTGCAGTGCGTAGAGCATCGGCCTGTGGACCAAAGGGTCCTGGTTTCAATTCCATCCAGGGCATGTACCTCAGTTGCAGACTCCTCCCAGCCCAGGTCCTGGTCGGGGCCCATGCCTGAGACAACCAATGGATGTGTTTCTCTCACATCGATGTTTCTCCCTGTCTTTCCCTCTCTCTAAAAGTTAATGTAGCCCTCGCTGGTTTTGCTCAGTGGATAGAGCATCAGCCTGCAGACCGAAGCATCTCAGGTTCGATTCTGGTCAAGGGCACATGCCCCGGTTGTGGGCTTGATTCCTAGTAGGGGACGGGCAAGAGGCAGCCAGTCAATGAGTCTCTCTCATCATTGATGTTTCTATCCCTCTCTCCCTCTCGGAAATCAATAAAAGTATATTTTAAAAATCAGTGGAAAAATACCCTCGGGTGAGGAATAAATAAATAAATGATGGTCACAAACACTTCACCACTTACTCTGTGCCAGGAGTTATTCTATCAGCTTTCCATTTTTAATTCATTTACTCCAACCAGAAAACATGAGATGGGAAACTGAGGCACACAAAGGTTAAGAACTTGCTCATTTAATTGCAAATTAAATTCAGTGGCAAAGCTGGGATTTGAACCCAGTCTGGCACGTTGGCCCATGCTATTACTGTTAGGTCGCCAAAGGAGGAATGCACGAGGCCCCAAGGGTGAGGGATCATGAATTTATTCATCCGCACACCAGGTGGCTGAGCCTGATGGCTCCAGCACCCAGTGACAGGACTCAGCGGCTTTTAAGGGACTTTCGGCGGGCTTTTTTCTGGCTGGAGACTTCTTTGTGCACACCCGGAGGGGAGATAATGGAATGTGGTCGCAGCAAGTGAAATGTGGTCTAAGCAAAGGGAACGTCCATAGTGAAATGGCCTGAAAAGCCAGTTCCCCCAGGAGGGGTATTGATTCAATTGTTCGACCAAACCTAACAATTACCTAGTATGCTAGGCTGCCTCCTTTTATTGTTCCCACTAATATATTCCAGAATTAGGTGCTGAGTTTTGAGGGTCCAACATTGAGTTCAGTAGAAATTCAGGTATCTGAGAGTCTGCTGAGGGCTGGAGGCTTTGAAGGGAAGGGAATGTAAGATGTCTCCAAAAGGTAGGTAAGAACTGTAGGGCCCAGGGAGAGCAGGAGGGAGGGCGTTCCAGGCAGAGGGAATAGTAGGAGCAAAGGCACAGAGAGAGCACCGAGTTCGGTGTATTTGGGAGACAGTGAGGAGGCCAAATGACTGAAAGAAAAAGAGATCTGCTGAGGAGGGTAAGGGCAGGGTATTAAATGCAGATGTGGAATTTGGACTGTGACAGGAAGGTGTTTGCTGGTTTCACCTGTTAATCTGTACTCTCTAAAGTGTGAGAACCTGAAAGCAGTCCCTGAGTTGACTTCTTCTTGGGGGAGGAGAGGAGGGAAAGCAGAGGATCAAGCCTGAGGTGCTACCCTCCTTCCCTCCTTTCAACACCTTCCTGGGATGTTGGGCTGCAGGGGGCGGGGCGCAAAGAGGTAAGATATGGCCTGACCCCCAGTGGTGGGCTGTAGAACTACAGATCAGTGATCAAATGGAGTGGTGGGACCAGCTCCCACCCAACTCCCACCCCACAACTGGGGCTCAGTCACACACTCATTCCAGAGCTGGACCCCGAAAGAGGGCTTCCTCTGGGGTCCATCATCCTAAACTGGGCCTCCTCGGTGGGCAAGCTGTCTAAGGGAGCCAGTGTAGTGTGGTGGTTTAGAGTGCAGCAGGCTCACAGTCAGACTGGTTTAAAATTGAGGCTTTGATACTGATCTCACCTTCTTATGCCTTAATTTCACCACCTGTAATGTGGGGATAATTCTACTGCTGTCACAGGTTTATTGTGAAAACTCAGCATAATAGTGTCTGTAAGCACACAGAACTCCGTCCAGCACACAGTGAGTGCTCAGTGTTACTCAGCTGTGCAGCAACTCAGCAGCCCTAGTCTTCTGGCCCTGCAGGCCTCTCCCCACCCCTACACTCACCACCACCACTGACCCCGAAGGAGCTGGGAAGATGGGGGAGGAGTTCCAGGAATGTTCCAGGGGGTGCAGTGGGGGTGGTGCCCTGGGCGGGTTCAGATTTCTCTTCTACCCTGGGCTTCTCCATCTGCTCAGTAATGGTTCCCTAGGAGCAGGCAGGGCTTGGGGAGCCCGTCAGGAGGAAGGGAAGAGCACAGTCCCTCCTCCTCTCCCAAGAAACTGAGTCTCTTTGGTCTCAAAGGCAGGTGCAGTAAGTCTCCTCCCAAAAAGGTCCTGATAAGGCTAAGGCCTCTATCCTTGCAGACTTTTTTCCTGCCCAGGCTATTGGACCTAATTCTCCCTCCTTGGGCCTCAATTTTCCTGTCTGTGGCCAGTGGGAAGAGAACGCTTTGCCCCACCCCCCACTGTCTCCATGGCAACCGCAATCGATGCTGCTAGTGTCCTCTGGGCGGGAGAGGTCACTGCTTTCTTCCCTCTTATAGTCTCATACAGTTCCATGCAGATACAATTACACAACCACCAGAGCTGTACTCCTAATTATAGGACACATCCATATTACCAGTCCTCAGACCCACGGCCCGTAAGTCTACTAAAACACAGACACTTACACCCATACACACTCAGAAATATTTCAATACATTCTCTCACACACACCATAGATACCCAGGTCACATACCCCTAGACACAAGACACACACCTAATAGATAGGTGCACAATCAGGTGTCAGCACACAGACACATATTCTCCATACAGACAAACACAGGAATATACACACCAGAAAACACCCAGACGCCCATAACATATTCTGACCCATACATCTATTACTTACTCATAATTTCTCACACTGCCCTTCCTTGCCTTCTCCCTAAGGACAGCTCCTCTTTCTACCCCTCCCTTTGGCACAGAGTAGCCACAGGGTGTCTGGGGGAAACTGTCCTGGGGACAGAGTTAGGTCACTGTATCCCTCCTCTGGCCTGGCCTGGCCCATATCCTTCACACCAAAGGCTCCCAAGAAGATGCCAGTCTAGAGGCTGAAGTGGCCTGTGAAGAGGAAGAAGCTGTGGCTGAGAGGCCAGTGGGGCAGGGGCGGGGTGAGGGAGGTGGGGAGAGGGAGGAGATCCAGGGAAGAAGCAGGGGAGGGAGGCTGCGGGCAGTCCTACTCTCCATGGGGAGCCTGAGGGGGAGGTGGTGTGAGTAGGGCTGGCAGGCCTGCTGAGTCTCAGCCTGGGGACCATGCCCCAGGCCCACCATGAACCTGGAAGGGCTGGAGATGGTCGCTGTGCTTGTGGTCCTCGCTCTGTTTGTCAAGGTCCTGGAGCAGTTTGGCCTCTTTGAGCCTGTCTCCTTGGAAGGTAACCCAGGGGCCTGGGCAGCTCTGGGCTGCTGGCTGGAGGGACAGCGCCTGCAGCATTGGGGAGGGGCTACTCTGACTTTTGTGACTGGGCGGAGGAGTGCGCAGGTTAGTGATGGGATAGGGCATCTCCGGGAGGTGAGGAGGGATGCTTGGGGAACAGGACATCTGGGAGAGGTAAAGATGGGAACTCTGTGGTGGGGCATCTAGGGGAGGTAAAGAGGGAATCTGGAGGACTGGGAGGTGAAGAGAGAAGACCAGTGGACAGGTGTTTGAGAAATGCTAAGGGGTGCAGTGCAGGAGGACTGGAGTTTGGAGATGAGGGAAGTCTGGGAGATAGGAGGAGAGGGCTGGAGATAAGCAGGGGTATCTGGGGTAGAAGAAGGAGGTTCCGGGAATCCTGACGTAACACTAGACTTCTGGGGAGTCCCTTTTGGGGTTAGGGGTCCACAACAGCTCTGAAGATGTGTGATTCCCACACCTCTGTCCTTGCAGGTATAGGTGACAGAGAGTTTGTGGACTCAGTGGTGACAGATACAGGGGATATGATTGTGTGTGTTCATGTGTGTGGTGAGAAAGGACAAAAGTGTGACTATGTAAGCCTGTGTATTGTGACAGGGATGTGATTTAATGTGTCAAAGTGACAGAGTATGTGGCTTTGTCAGATGATAGATGTGACTGTGCCTGAGAAGACAGGGTATGTGCTGAGCCTCTTTAGGTATCAGATTGTGGGTGTGGCTGTTTCCAGAGTTTCCTGATACTATAACAGTTCTATACCCAAGACTTAGGATGGGGATGGGCTCTGGAGGGACAGGAGAAGGAACACTGTGAATGAAACATTCATTCACAGGTCAGCTCTGGCAGGAGGGTGAGGGGTGGGTCAGACTGGGACCCTGCTTCCTAAGCCCCATATCCTTTCAGGATCCAATGGCAGAATGGTCTCCAGGGTGCAGACACTGGGAGTGGGAGGTCAATTTTCCACTCCACCCCAAAGTCAAGTGGGGAGAGTGATAATGGAGGTAGGGAGGGGACATATTCTGCCTCCACCAGAGTGTTTTGGCCTCTGCCTCCTCTTTACAGCAAGAGCTGTGCAGCTTCATAGCATGGCTGTTCCAATTCCACCAGGGATGGGAAAACAAGCAAGAACCATGATAGGAGGACTGCAGGGGAGATGTGGAAGGAGCTAGGGAGAAAAGGAGGGTCCATGCATTGCCTGCTCTAGTGTTCAGTAAGAGCCCAAAACTCCATCCTCTGCTGCATTTAATTGGGATGGGGTGGGGAACAGGAATTGGTCCTAGATGAACTAGGGTTCATCCAGTTTTAAAAAGATGAAATCAGTTGTGTTCTAACTTGCCACACGCTTTAGACTATTTAGTGGGAAGAGGGGTCATCTAGCGAACCCAGCATCCCTTAGGCTGAAGGCAGCCCCTTTCTCTTTCTACCTTCAGAGGAGCCTAGAGGGAGGAGATTGAGTCCTGGGAGCAGGTAAGGAGGATGTGCTAAGAGGTGGTGGTTGGAAGAGGGCGGGAGTTCCTACCCCCATCCTCACCTCCCCTGCCTGGTGGCAACTCTACCACCAAAGTCCCCAGGTGCAATCCAGCTTCGGGAAACCAAAGTCCAGGCTAATGGAGTCCTGGGCCAGGGGCCAGGCTGTCATCGATCCCCCACCCGACCCACTCCCTCCCTCCCACCTCTCCATAGCTCCTGCTGCAGAGGAGGGAGAGAGAACATATTGGAGGAGGAGAAGGCCATGACTTCTAGCACTTACCTTCTGAAGATGGAGACTGACTTGGGAGGGCAGGGCCCGTGTGGGAGCTGGGATGCCCAAGTAACCTACAACCAAAAGACATTGGGGTCCTCGGTGTCTGCACCAGGACCTGTGGACTCTGGCCCTGGAGTCTGGAGGTGGGTGCAGTTGGCAGACAGGCACACATCAATGTGGAGGGTCGCCCGAGGATGCAATTAGAGCTGTAGGACATGCGTGTAAATAAGAGGGAGACGAATGGTGATCAGTGGGCTCTGTATAGCCCCACCTTACACCAAAATACTCACCTTAAGTTCTGTTATTGCCTCCAAATTTGCTATCATTTCCCCTTCAAAGAGTTAGCTATACTAGAAAGGACTGGGCAGGGATGCTTTCAGGGTGGATGAGTCAGCTGATGAGAAACGCTGTTCCACTGGTAGGAAGATTTGGTGCCTTGGAATGAGGAGCTGTGGAACAGAAAGGTGGGCATATTCAGGACAGACAGGGATTCTGTGGGTGAGGTGCAGTCTTAGGTATCTGGGTGCCATGGGCACATAAATCACAATATGATAATGGATATGTGACATCGTGACCTTGATATGTGGTATAATATTATAAGGTCTTACTGTGTCGTTAATACATTGTGTCATGATGTCCCGGGTCATTGTGTGTTTTGTGTGGTTTGATCATGCTGTGTGTAAGATGGCCTATAGAAGTCCTCATGTATATGTTTTCCTAGGTCACATTTGTTTATGTTTGTATTAAGGAATTTTAGGTCAGTGTGTGTGTGTGTGTGTGTGTGTGTGTGTTGAAGCCTGCTTAATTAGGCCATTGGGTGTGAGTTACTGGGTATCAGATTGTCACTGTATGGCATCCATTACTCCGTGATTTATCATTCTATGTGTCACTATACATGCCTGTCTGAATGTGTGTGTGAGAGAGAGGAGTTCCTACCCAGGCAATCCTTGGGTTGGACATCACCCTCAGGGGTTCAGCCATAACACTGGAGGCAAGGGCACTGGGTCAGCGGACACTGAAGCCAGTGCTACTTTCCCCCGGCTGCCTCGCAGTCCTTGGCTGCATCCCATTATGCAAGGTGCCCGAGCGGCCTCAGTGGGTTTTCCATGCCTCTGAAACCCACTCGGCTCCTCTAACCCAGCCCCAGCTACCCTCGCCATGTCCTCTTAATTCTCCCCCAACACCCGCCCCCAACCGGGGTTAATTTGTGATGGTGGGAAAGGGAACGGAGGGGCAGTGGGGGTTAATGTGCCTTCCTGGGGTCTTCTCTCTTCCCAGGCCACCCTCCAGGGCCTACTAAAAAAGCGCTGAAGCAGCGGTTCCTCCAGCTGCTGCCATGCTGCGGGCCCCAAGCCCTGCCCTCAGTCAGTGAAAGCAAGTGCTGCTCCTGTACTTCCGGGGCGGGGTCTGTTGTGTGTGTTGGGACCAGTGTGTGGGGAGCGGGTGTGTGTGTGTGTGTCCAATATGGGATGGGACGATGTGTGGGGAGCGGGTGTGTGTGTGTGTGTGTGTCCAATATGGGATGGGACGGTGTGTGGCACATAGGCTCGGAGCAGTTGACCCGTGTGCGTGCGTGTGCGGTGTGTGTGTGTGTGTGTGTGTCCAATGTGAGATGGGACGGTGTGTGGGGAGCAGGTGTGTGTGTGTGTGTATGTCCAAGTGTCGGTAGGGTGGGCGCTGGCTGGCACAGGAGTGAGCAGCAAGCGTTGCTACCTTTTTTAGAAGAAACTGGTTGTGGGTGTGGCCAGCTTGGGGCGTGGCCCGAGTGTCGGTGGGAGGTGCCTGCTTGTGGGCGGGGCCGGTGTGTGGGCGTGGCCGGTGTGTGGGGCTGAGGCGCGAGCCGAGCGCTGTGGCTGAAGTGGCAGCGGCTGTGCAGGTCTGTGCCTGGCTTAGCTGGGTTGTCTGCGACTCGGGCCTCCTGTCGCGTCCCTGGGCATGTGTTGGTTGTCAAGATGTCTGTCGCCCATGCGAATGGAGTGCTCCTTCCGCAGATGCCAGGATGCTTGGGTTTTCCAGTGGCAGCCTGGTTCCCTTTATCTTAGGCCTGTTTCTTCAGTGGGGCCTTGTCCAGGGCCTAGGATCGTGTTGCATTCTGCAAGCTCTAAAGGCCCGTCTTGTGGTGATTTGAGAGTGTTTGTTTGATTCCTGATCCCACGTGGGGATCGATTTGAAAAAAGGACAGGCACGTGTGCGTGGGGTCCATTTCGTGAGTCTGTGCCCGTTCGTCATGTGTGCTTTCGCGTGCGGGGCTGGGGTGTGCGCACTGTAACACGCAGGTCTGTGAGATTTGCAGTGAGTGTGAGGAGTGAGGTGTGTGTTTGCAGTTGGCCGGGTCTTCAGCTTTCTCGGTGACAGTTCGCTCCCTTCAGCATTAGCTGCCCCAGCCTCCCTACGCCCCCACAGACCCCGCCCGCTGGACCCAGGTGACTTACTCTCCTGGTGGGGGCGGGGGCGGGGGGCTTCGGGAGCACGGGGTGGGGGTATTTGCCTGGGGACTGGATGTTGGGGGTTGGGGAGGGTACTGAGATGGGGCCGAGGGTGGGGCCCTGGCTAAGATTTACCCAGGGCGGAGGCAGGGGTGGGGTCTGGACGGGGCTTGGCTGGAGCTGGGCGGGGCATGGCTCAGGCATGGCTGGGGTAGGCGGGGTTTAGTAGGAAGGAAGGATCTGGAAAAAGGCAAGCCTGGGACTGGGCAGATCTCAGTTGGTGCGGGAAGTCCCAGAGCTTGAACCTGTCTTTGCTACTCCAACCCCTTCTGGGATGAAGATGGGCTTGGGGCTTTTCCCTCCAACCAGGAACCAAGGGCCCAGGGGCCTGAGACGGGTCGGATCTCTGGCTCTGGGACCGGGCACTGGCCTTGGGCTGACAGACCTCGAAGCTGACCAGTGTCTTCTCTCCTTGCCTTCATGTCCTTGGCGTGGGGTCCAGTGAACTGGCAGGCTAGTTACTGGAGTTGGAGATAAGGGGGATGTATGGGTCCGTGATTTTGAAGAAGGGTTGTGGGGACCGGGCCTGAGGCTCGGTTCTCCCTCCCCTGGTCCCCCCTAACCCTCGCAGACAGCGTGGAGGATGACTTTGAACTGTCCACCGTGTGTCACCGGCCCGAGGGTCTGGAGCAGCTGCAAGAGCAAACCAAGTTCACTCGCAAAGAATTGCAGGTCCTGTACCGAGGCTTCAAGAACGTGAGTACAAGGCCAGCCAAACTGGGTGAGGGGTGGGACAGGAGGGGCGGGGCCTATCCAGGACTTCTCGGAAAGGTGGCCTGGCTTTGGGGTTTGAGAGGGAAGGGGAGGCGCAAGGAGAACCCCCTCCTCCTCCCCTCCCAGGCCGAACTTCTAGCCGGAGTTCTGGCCTGTTTGAGATGGGCAGACCAGACTGTCAGGTTAGTTCTGAGTTTTTATTTTATTTTATTTGTGTCCTGGGAGAAGCCATGCCTCCCATTAGAAAAGCTGCATGCTGAGCCTCTGGGAGACATGAAGATTTTGTCCTTGCCTGGGACTCTCTGGGCATGGAGGAGAGCGGGGTCTGGAAGAAGAGCAAGTAGAAGGGGGTTTGTCTCTGTCTTCAGTTTGGTCTCCCCCCTCCCCAGGAATGTCCCAGCGGAATTGTCAGTGAGGAGAACTTCAAGCAGATTTACTCCCAGTTCTTTCCTCAAGGAGGTGAGGGGACAGGCCTGCAAGGAAACAGCTGTTCATCTCTAGGCTGAGTGGGGGAGAGGGTTCTGGAGGGGCTGGGAATGCCAATGGTAAGAGGTGTTTGGGGAATCCCATAGAGATAGGAAGCCCTCTGCTGTCTGGAAGTCAAGCTTACTGATCCCCACATATTCTGCAGACTCTAGCACATATGCCACTTTTCTCTTCAATGCCTTTGACACCAACCATGATGGCTCAGTCAATTTTGAGGTAAGCTGGAGAAGGTGGGCCAGGGAGGCCTAGGGCTTCAGGGCCAGAATGTATAGGCCAAACCCAGAGAGGAGGTTGGGCAAAGGGTATCTAAAGACATGTTTCCCCCCTGCCTCCTTCCCAGGACTTTGTGGCTGGTTTGTCAGTGATTCTTCGGGGAACCATAGATGACAGGCTGAACTGGGCCTTCAACCTGTATGACCTCAACAAGGATGGCTGCATCACCAAGGAGGTGTGCACGGCAACTGAAGAGCTGGAGGGGAGGTGTGAAAGGCCCACAGGAAGGAAATGCGACCCACGTAGGCATCAACAGCAGGGTGATGCCTGCGTAGGGCCTAGGCCTCCTGGTTTGGAGGCTAGAGGCTCTGAAGAGAGATCCTTTTTTTTTTCTTGGTCTAACAGGAAATGCTTGATATCATGAAGTCCATCTATGACATGATGGGCAAGTATACGTATCCTGCACTCCGAGAGGAGGCCCCAAGGGAACATGTGGAGAGCTTCTTCCAGGTGCTTGGGATTGGGTAGGCTGGAGGGTCCTGGAGTGAAGAGGAGGTGAGGTCCCAGTAGGGAACTTGCCTGAATTCTACCTGTCTCTCTCCTGCCATCCATCCTGTTCTCCCTCCCAATTACCTTTTTGCAGAAGATGGACAGGAATAAGGATGGCGTGGTGACCATTGAGGAATTCATTGAATCTTGTCAAAAGGTACAGGTCCCCACCCTCCCCATTTCCCTGGTCTGGACTCAGGGCCTAACTCAATAATATAGGAGAAGGCTCCTGAACTCACCCCCACTCCCAATCCTGTTCCTTCACAACTGGGGGAGGCCTGCCATTCTTCACCTCTGGTCTCTCTGGGTGTCTCCTTCCTCGTTGCCTCTCTGTGTTTCTGAATGTCCTCATTTATGACTCAGTGTCTCTCCCTGCCTCTGATAAGCTCTTTTTCTTTCTTTCTCCAATCTGCCTCTCTCACACCATGGCTACAGGATGAGAACATCATGAGGTCCATGCAGCTCTTTGACAATGTCATCTAGCTCACCGGGAGAGGGGGTCAGTTGTCCTGGGGGGGCCATGCTCTAGCCCTAGTCCAGTTGGGCCTCATCTTTCTCTTCCTAGCTCTCTCCTCACCCTAGACCTGCCCTAGGGCCTGTAGGAATCCAAGAGCCTGGGGATTCAGTGGTTCAGATCATTGGAGCCGAAGGAGCCAGGGAGTGGGCAGAGTGTATCAGCTGGTATTCCCAATTCCCAACAGCTCCCACTGCCTCCCTGACCGTGCTGAGGATGCCCCTGCTGAAGGAATTAAGTGGTTCTCCACCTCCAACCCCCACTCTAGAAACTGCAACACTAGACAAAATTTCTCCTGTTATGGTGCTTCCCCCATCCCTGATATCGTAAACATTTTCCTTAAGACTCCCTTCTCAGACAGGTTGCTCTGTCCTTGGCACTGATTGGCCTTTCAGACCAGGGCCTGAGAGCTCCCTAGGAGAGGGACAAGGGAGAACTCTCAGGCTTCAGGCAGTGGTTGAGTCCTAGGAAGTAGCTGGAGTGTAAAGCAGAAAGGCCTGGAGATGCTGAGAGCTAAGGCTATGACTCTGAGCTCCACAGGTCTGCCACCAGAATATGAGTTTCCAGGCTCTTTAGAAGACCTTGGCTCCTTAGAAACACCCCAGAAATTCTCCATACCATGTTCAGTATGCCAAGAGATCCTGGGATCGTGAAGTCTGGCTCATCCCTAGAATTTTTCTCTCTCCTTCCTTCCTGTTTGTATGGTGGCAGCAGAAGAATATGGCTGGGAGATGTCCCGGCTGATTCCTGCCAAAGGTTCAGCTACCAGTATGGAGTGAGTTAGGGACCACCCAGTGGATGCATTAGAAGAAAAGGGAAGGAGGGAGGCAGGCATAGCACCTACACCCAATGTGGGGGGCATTCATTAGAATCTTTGATCTACCCAGGCTTTAGATCAACCCCCCAGATAGCTCCCCCCCAATTCCCTTCTAGTGTCGCCTCTTGCTCTATTAAATCTACCCAGAGATGCCCCTGAACACACCTAGAAGTCAGGAATCATAGGAACCAGGTCCCATATCATCAACAGCACCCCTGCCATGCTGCCACCCCTTAATACACCTGCTTGTCCCATTAGCTAGGATCTGAGGGGAAGGGCCCCTGGGAAGCTCCCTTTCCCATCAGAACACTGTTGACTGCTTTGCATTTTTGGCTCCTCTGTATATTTTGTAAAATAAGAAATACACCAGATCCAATAAAACACAATGGCTATGCACAGGCTTCTGTCTCCGCCTTTTTGTCCCTCCTGCCCCACACATACCTCTAACTCATGTACCTGGAACCTTTTAGATCCCAAAGAAAGTGCCTCTCTTTCCCATAGTCTGGCCGACCACTGACAGGAGATCCAGGCACAGGTTCTGGAAGGGCTGGAAACCTCCCTGATCTCAGAGAGCACCCATGGGAATCTCTCCTCTTAGAGGAGACGAGGAGGAGACAGGATATTAATGTCCAAAGGACTGTGCCAAACCAACTGTCTTTTGTCTAGACATTATTACAAGTTGAATCAAGAATTTCTAATTCACAGACATCAGTTAATCTCAAAGTGCTTTCTTTTGAGGGGGAGCGTTCCCTTTAGTTTCAAATGAAAATTTCATTGTGTAAACATCCCAACCTTGCCTCCAGTATGGACATACATTTGTGTCTATACTCCAGCCAAGAATGGATCTGATGGAGTGGACCCAGGGCAGGTGACCATGGAGCAGGTGACACTAGGGTAATAGAGACTTCCTTTGTGGGGTGGGAACCTTTTTTTGTTTTGTTCCAGGAAGAGTAGCCACCAATGGTAGATTCCTCCCATTCTTTCTCTAAGGTACCTTCACTTAGTTACTAAGCTTAACCAGCCATAGAAGAGGGATCAGGCCTTCTATTACTCTACACACTGACAAGGTCAAGGGAAGGGTATGGTATCCAAGAAACAAATAGTTCCAAAGTGCATCATTTTGTCATCTGTCCTGGCTCACATCACACAATTATCTAATCCTTAGGTCCTTGGGTTTCTTTGGGTCACAACACCTCTGAAGGACCTGATGAAAGCTATGGGTTTACTGTCCAGAAGGAAAAACAATGCACATTTCCCATTCATTTGTGTATCCCTGAAGCCCATCCACGAGCCCTAAGTTAAGAACCTGTGATCCAGTCTACCTTTCAGCCTTCCATTGTAGAGAAGAGGAAACAGGCACATTTATAGGAGTATTGAGGCTAGACTCAGTCCCCCAGGTCTGTTCAGGGTGGCCTGTGGCACAGTAGAGATTTGTGTGTGAAAGATGGATGCGGTGCATGTCAGGCATAATTTAAACAAGGTGACACTGACAGGCTCTCATGGTGCCCTATACTTTTCCTTCATGGCACCTCTCAGTTTATAACTATATATTTGGGTGATTGTCTTCTTTGATACACTGTAAGCTCTTGAGGGCTCCTTGAGTGCCTGGACTAGGTTCCCCCACCTCACTATCTTATCCTCAAGGCCTGGCAAACAATAGGCACTCAATAATTGTGTGATTGGATGAATGAGCATGGTGAGTGTGTGTATATAACTGGGTTAGGTTTGGAGACATTTTCTATATTTTGGGGTAGATCCATGTTTAAGGGAAGTTGAAGTCTGACCTGAGCATTTCTAGTGAAGTAGGAAGTGCCCCAGAACCAGAGCACACCAATGGGAACCAGAAAAAAACAAGTTGGCATTCTGATTTTTTTCTAGCCATTGGTCAGACTCAATGTTGTCAGCTGCTCCATCTCAAAACACCCTCCTTTCCTGCCTTCCAGAATTTTATACTTCCTGGTTTTTCTCTTACATTTCTGGATGACCCTTCTGACCCCTCCCCTGCAGACTCATCCTTCTCAACTGGAATTCTAAACAACATTGGGGCCCACAGCTCAGACTTGAGCCTCTTCTCCAAATCACAGTAAACCCCATGGCTTCATTTATATGCAGAGGACTCCTGAGTTCATAGCTCCAGGATTATCTATTTGACATACTCATGTGGACCTAAAATGTTCAGACTTAACATGTTCAAAATGGAACTTTGATTCATGCCTTCCAAGTCTTCCCCATTTCAGTAAATGACACCATCCACCTGATTGCTCATCTAGTTGAGAATTCTTCATTTCTTCCGCTCCCTCCCTCTCCCTCTTACCCCCTTTGAATCAACCACCAAAGGTGTATCGCCTATCTCCACTGCTGTCCTCTAAGTCGAAGCCCCTGTCATTACTCACCTGGATCACTACTTATTATTCCACTAAAATAGCCCCTCCTTGTGGTGGCTACTTTTTATCACATCCCTCAATTTCTTCTGTTCATACTACTTATCACAACTGAGTTCCTGTGTATGTATTGAATTTATTATGGCCTGTTTCCTCAACTAGAATGTACACTCCGTGAGAGCAGGGCCCTATTTCATCTACCCACAAATATTTATCACAGGCCTATTAAATTTTGATTCCTATTATAGGTGTAGTATGGAGAGAAATTATGTAGCAAGAACTGCCCTTCAAGTTTGAGAGATACCGATATGGAAAGTGGATGTTGCCTGGGCCACAGACCCCAGAGTCTGGACTGTGGACAGATGAAACTGTGGCTACTGACTTGCTAGCAGATATCATGGTGTGAGGTGTGAGGCAAAGAGTAAAGTGTCAGGAGACTAAAGGTTGGGGTCAGCTGGACTGACAGTCCCAGGCCCCCCAAGTGATCACAGTATCCACGGAAGCTGCTTATGACTCCCAATTGTTATCACAGGAAACCCCCTAAGAAAATGCCTGCCCTTAACCCCAATCTCAACACTCTCGGAATAAAAAGAACATGGGCTACAAGTTGGGCTACCACCGGAGGAGTCAAATATGAAACTCAAGTGGAAGATGGACAATACCAAGCCTTAGTAATCCGAATGAGACTGAGATGCTTATTCCACATTTATACCTCCCGCCTTGGGACGGATCTCTCTACATAAATGTCAAGTGCATTCTGACAGGGCTACAGGGAGCTCTCAGAACACACAGCGACGGATCCGGGCCCACCTCGGGCGAAGGGAAGGCTTCCCCAAGGAACTGATGTTTATGCTGAGGCCCAAGGGATCTCACTTCTCACTCACAATTCACGCTCGCTCCCCATTTCTAAGCCCCCCCGCCCCCCCGCCTTTCACCCTTCCCTACATTTGTACTCTGTTCCTTTTGCCTGGGGCGTTCTCCTCCCTCCTTCAGTACTCACTCTGGCTAACTCCTTCTCATCCTTTAACATCCAACTCAAAACACAGAACCATCACGGTCACTGCCTCTCCCCCAGAGAGGATGCCATCAGTCCCTTCTCTGCACTCTGTATGGGGACTGTGTGTACTTTGTCTCCGCCACCGTGCTGTGAGCTCACAGTGCCCCGAGAGCCCAGCACCCAGCGCGCGACGAGCTCCGTAGGTGTCTGCGGAATGAAGGAACGAACGATCGGATCTTTCCAAGGGGTTAGCGCCAAGCTGGGGGTAGAGGAAAATAACTCAAGCCACAGGGGTTAGCTGAGCGCCGTGAAGTGTGGTCTTTGCAGAACCGAGCCTGTGTCAGGCCGTCGCCATGAACCCACCTCTGAGAAGAACCCCAATAGAAGTAGGTCAGTGTCCTCCTGCGTCTTTAAGAACCAGAGGCTTAGCGCCCGCGCCTGCGCACTGAGAGAGTAAACAGCTCTCTTCCCCTTTTCCCAATTGCCCCGTCCGCTGCAGCCCCCTCCCACATTGCCTTTCCTGGGGTGGGGTGCTGGTCCGTCCCTGGGCGCCCGGCTCGTCCTGGAGGGTGGCGACCGTCAGTGGTACATCCTGCTGCTTTCATTCCCTCTCGCCCTGCGCGCCGCCTCGGCTCCCCCTCTCCCTAGGCGACCGGTCTGAGCCGGTCTCCGGCGCAGGCGCAGTGCGGATAAACAGGAAGCTGGTGGTAGAGGCAGCGGCAGCAGAGATCTCGGGGTTTCGGGGGGAAACAGCGGAAGAAGTGAGCTTGTAGGGCCCGCAGCCGAGGCTAAGGGAGAAGGAGGAAAGCAGCTTTTGCCAGCCGCCTCCAGGGAACGAGAGGTGCAGCTTCGCTCTCGGCGGAGGCCTCCCGCTCCGCAGCTGAGGCTGAGGCTGCAGCTGACAAAGGGCTCGCTCCGGTGCCGCCGCCCTTCTCATCCGGGCATTCGGGTCCCTGCGGCGTGGGAGGGGGAAGGGCGGAGGGGGAAGCATAGGTAGTTTAGTTCTTTCTCTGACCATCGTACCTCAGGGAAGTTCCTTCCATTATTTTATCTTGGCCTACGTTTAAGTCCTTGGCAGCACTTATTAATCTTACATTTTATTTATCTTTTATCTGTTTATTGACTTTAGGGGGGTGCCGGGGGGCTCAGAATCTTGGTTTTGGAATTGGACCCTGCTAACCTAGGCGAGAGGCGGGAAGGTGGGCCAGTCTCCCCTCTGGTTCCTCAATGGCGGCGAATTCCCCTCCGGCAAGGAAGCCCGACCCCACCCGCCGCGGGCTGGGAGCCAGGCTTTCTCCGGCGGAGGCGTCGGCGGGGAGCCTGGTGCTGGGCCCCGAGTTGTGCTTCATCCGTGCTTGTTCCTTGGGATGTTAGTTGCTCTTGGGAGAAAATAACCCGCACCGTCTGCCTGCGGCCCTCCTGGGGTGGAGGAAGCACAG
>NW_006285779.1:3217359-3220213 GCF_000327345.1 Myotis davidii
ACCCTTCGAAGGTTCCTGTGCAGCCTAGGAAGTTGCCCCTTGCCAACCATTGTGCTTTGCCCCCGAGGGAAGAAGCGTCATTTTAATATCTGAGATTCGGAATTTTAACTTCGTGACTGCAGACGTGGTTTTAAAATGCCCTTCTCGAGGCCTCCCTTCCCACTTCCATTTAAAGCAGTGGTTCTCAACCTTCCTAATGCCGCGACCCTTTAATACAGTTCTTCATGTTGTGGTGACCCCCAATTTCATTGTTACAAATTGAACATAATTAAAGCATAGTGATTAATCACAAAAACAATATGTAATTATATATGTGTTTTCCGATGGTCTTAGGCGACCCCTGTGAAAGGGTTGTCTGACCCCCAAAGGGGTCGCGATCCATAGGTTGAGAACCGCTGAAGGTGGCACGATGGACTTTTTTTTGGTAGTTGGGGGAAATGACAGAACATATTGTATCACAATTTATTAATATAATGGACATATACTCGGCTGTATGTGCTGTGTGGAAGCATCCATCGGTTACATTGTTACTGTTTCCTCGAGTGTTTGAGTTTACTGAAGTATTTTGGCCGACCCAGGGTTTCCTAGCTGTCGGCTTTATTCTATCTTGTATATAATGGTATGTATAGGAGTAAAAGTGCATAAAAATTAGTCTATAAAAAGCCAAAAAGGCAATGGAAAAGGAAGGACTTGTTGTCCTTAGTATCAGTGTGATCGGTATACAGCAGCGATTTTCAGCCTTTTTCATCTCATGGCACATATTAACTAATGACTGAAAATCTGCAGTACACTAAAAAATACATTTTTTTGGCCAATCTGACAAAAACAAAAATAGGGATAGTTTTGATTAATTCATACCGGATAGCTATTGTGTTGGCTGTTCTCATGTTTTAAAAATTCTTGTCCCACACCAGTTGCAATTTGCTGGGTAGTGTGTTCATTTGAAAGATGGGTGATAGTTACTGTGTTTTAGGTAAATTGTAGGGAGAACAGACTGATTTGCAGTAAGGAGGGAAACAGTTTCAAGTTAACTAGCAGCGTTTGGGGGAAGACAGAATGGAAAACTACTTTCGTATTTGGCGTTAAAGGAGTGCTGGAGGATGCAGAAATCTTAGACTAGAGTGAGTCTAAGGAAACTTGCCTTCAGTAATTACATAAACGCTGTTGTAGTTTGAATAAGTTGGTTTGTTCTTCAGAATGGTATTGAAAGTGAACTATTCTTAGAGAATAGTTTGCTTGTCTCTTGTCCCACCTGTGTCCCATTGCCTCCTGTATTTTCTTGGTGGCTGTGAAGCACCTGATAGTTGTTTTTTTGTACCTGTAAGTTGGCACTCTCCCTAAAATGAACGGGGACAGAAATACTGTAGATGTTATCAGAATTCCTTTTTTTGTTTCCTTTGTTGGTTTTAACTTCTGTGTAATAGCACTGCTTCTGCTTTCTGGTGCCAATTAACCAAAACCAACTTGACATTCCAAGAGCAAAGTTAGGGTTTCTGACAATGATTCTTTTCTATATTGAGGCAGCTTTAAAGTGATTTTAATGCATAATCCTTTAAGAGGAAAATGATAATGTTAAGTATTCTAGGAAACCTATAAATATTTGTATAAAATTTACCTACTGTTTTAAGCAAGATGGCCTTAAGAGGGTGATCACCTGTAAGAGGGTAACACTGAATTGTCAAGATTGAAAATGCTAGTTTGATACATTGTATGTAATGAATTTTTTTTTTGGGGGGGGTCTGTCATTGTCTGTGTTTGTGGTGCAGAGTAACCATCTTGTCTAGATACTGGAATTTAATTTCAAAAATTTCGGTTTTAAGTTAGTCTCGTAGGTAGGTAGACTGTGTGTGTGTGTGTGTGTGTGTGTGTGTGTGTGTGTGTATGTAGACCATTTTGTATTCAAAATGCAATTTTAACCTTCTTCATGGTACTTCTGAGAGGTCGTCCTAATTTCTTGCAGATGTATAGACTGAGAGAGGTGGAAAATAAAGGTTAGGCAGATTTGTAAAGTGTGATAAGCACAACATTGAGCTCCAATACCAGTTTGGTGCTTATACCACTAAAGTCTTCAGTCTGCAAATTTGATTCCTGCAATGTGCATTACTAGTGCTTTGCTCCCTACCTGGGACACTCTGGAGCAAGTAATATTCTTGAATAATCAGTTGTTCAAACCTTTGCTCTGGAATTGAGATTGCTTGAGAGCTTCCTGTTTGGGCCAGTTCCATTGTTGAATTTGTTGTGAATATAGTTTAAGGTGGTTTTTTTTGGTTCCTTTTATATCAGGAACTTTGAAAATTTTGAAGATAAAATTAGGTCAGTCAGATTGTTTTCTAATTCTGTTCTTGATCCCCCACCTTACTTATTATCTCTCCTCTCTCCTTTAAAAGTGGTTTAACTCCCCTCCTAAGTAGTAATTGTTGTTAATAGCAATTTTGGGTTACTTTGCTTCCCTTTCCCCCATTGTAAGATTGAGATAATTTTTTTAAAAGTTAGATTTAATTATTTTTTTTTCTGGAAGTAAAAAGATACAGTGTTTAGCTGTTTTATGTTTTGTTTTGTTTTTAAAAAAGATTTTTAAATTGATTTTTAGAGAGAGAGGAGGGGAGAGGGAGAACTATCAATGTGAAAATGTGAGAGGGAAACATCAATATCAGTGCCTTCTGCACGCCCCCTACCAGGGATCAAGCTCACAACCCAGGCATGTGCCCTGGTGGGGAATCCAACTGGCAACCTTTTGGTGTCCAGGATGACGCCCACCAACTGAGCTACACCAACCAGGGCTGTTTTGCTGTTTGTTTGTTTTTGAATATATTTTTATTGCTCTCATAAAGCAGTGGTTCTCAACCTTCCTAAT
>NW_006285779.1:3220385-3229300 GCF_000327345.1 Myotis davidii
GGCCCCCCTGCCTCAGAGATTTGGAAACCAGCTTTGCAAACATTGTCATGCTGTTTTTAAATGACTTTATAAATAACTAGAGGCCCGATGCACGAAATTTGTGCAAGAGTAGGCCTTCCTTTCCTCGGCTGCCAGCACCTGCTTCCCTCCTGCACCTGGGACCCTCGCTTCCCTAGCAGCCCCCGCTTTATCTGGAAAGTTATCCAGAAGGATGCCTGGTCTAATTAGCATATCACGCTTTTATTATTATAGATGTGTTCATGGTAGAAAAATCAGAAAATTCATCCCAACAAAAAGGGAATAAAAATTCCTCTATAATATCACCACCCAAAGACACCTTAATGTTTTACTTACTAAATACCCTTCAGATTTTGGTATAATTGTACACATTTTTTTACAAAATGGGATTGTATTGTTTGTTTTGTAACCTGCTTTTTCTCAAACAGTTTAACGCATTTTGAAACTTGAAAATAATTTCATTCTTACTTTGAATCCAGGATTTTATGGAAGACCTTGGGTTATGGAACAGAGAAAAGAACTCTTTAGAAGGTAAATTTTTATTTTATGATGGAGAGTTTTAGATCATTAACATTTCCTTTTGTTTTAAGAAATACTAACAAGAAGCTAGATGCAATTTGATGATTTCTCAGTTGTAGGGCTTGGTCTTTTACCTCTTCTAAACCTAGGCCATTGGTTTTCAAACTTCCCTGGGGAAGCTAAATATATTTTGGGCTTCACCTGCCTCATTTGGAGTAGTTGTGTTTTTAGTTAAGACTGTTTAATATGCTGACATTTGTTGTAATATTTTTTACAATTCTGCCCAGAATATTAATAGCTTTTTAAGAGATGCTTCAAGAAAAGGAGGAAAAATGAGATTTACAGCCTATCCATGTGCCTATTTATACGTAATGCCATTTTCTTTACCCTTAAGGCTCCAGAAATGGGAATTAAATACATACCTGTATGCCCCAAAAGATGACTACAAACATAGGATGTTTTGGCGAGAGATGTATTCAGTGGAGGAAGCTGGTAATCTTTTTCTTTTTTAATCCATAAATTTAGAATATGTGAAGAAAACAGCTATATTTTTAATATAGTGGTACAAGAATTTTATTAAGTATTTTTTCACTTTGTAGGTAGTTCTATTTGGTACTACATGAGTTAGTGAAGATTAAAAGACTAGTGCTAACTGCATAGCCATGGTGTTATTCATGGGTATGCTAGTCTGACTCCATTTGTTCTGTGGTCATAAATTGTACGTTTTAACTTGTCTAAATAGTGGGCTGCTGGATGAAAGGGTGCTGAAGTAGGGGTAGGCCTGGAGCCAGGCAAATGAGGCACCCATCTTGGACACAAATGTTATGGGATTAAAAAAAAATCGGGATAAATAATATTTTATGCAATTTTTTAAAACCAAAGTTAATGCAGAAAAAAAAAACCCATTAACAAAATACCAAAATATTATTGATCCTTCTGCTTTAGGCTTAGGTATGTTTTGGTCTTGACTACTTGATTACTATTACTGGTCCTGTCTTCATTTAAAATAAAGACCTCACCAGAGTTCAGGCCTGTACTGAAGTGAAAAGCAATCTCAAGCCCCAGCTGGTTTGGCTCAGTGGATAGAGCGTCAGCTTGCGCACTGAAGGGTCCCGGGTTCGATTCCGGTCAAGGGCATGTACCTGGGTTGCGGGCACATCTCCTGTGGGAGATGTGCAGGAGGCAGCTGATCGATGTTTCTCTCGCATCGATGTTTCTAACTCTCTATCTCTCTCCCTTCCTCTCTGTAAAAAATCAATAAAATATATTTGGAAAAAAAAAAAAAGCAATCTCAAACTGTCCTTATATGTGTTTTTATGTTGAGTTAGTTATATAAAATTCATAAATAAAGTAGTATATCACGAAACCTCCTTGTAAATTAGACAAATGGTGCTTTTTTTTTTTAATAAGAGAATGGCTTTGTTCTTTTTTTAATTTAATATATTTTATTGATTTTTACAGAGAGGAAGGGAGAGGGATAGAGAGTTAGAAACATCAATGAAAGAGAAACATCAAACAGCTGCCTCCTGCACACCTCCCACTGGAGGTGCCCGCAACCAAGGTACATGCCCTTGACCGGAATCGAACCTGGGACCGTTGAGTCCACAGGCTGACGCTCGCAGAGAGATAGAAACATCATTGATGAGATAGAATCATTGATTGGCTGCCTCCTGCATGCCCCACACTGGGGATTGAGCCCGCAACCCGGGCATGTGCTCTTGGCTGGAATCTAACCCGGGACCCTTCAGTCTTCAGGCTGATGCTCTACCCACTGAGCCAAACTGGCTAGGGTGACAAATGGTGCTTTTATAGGGCGACTTGAGTGAATGGGGAAACATTTTCATACTTGGAATTAAATGATATACATATGTAACAAACAAGATGTTTGGTTATAAAGCCCAGCACTAGACAGAAAGTTTTCTTAAATCATGAAGAAGCAATTAAAACTTAATCCCATTTCCATTGAGTGTTGTTTACTACTTTATATAAGTGTCTTCAACTTGTTTTCTGGAGATGCTGGTAATGAACTTTAATGTGATCCATAATCAATATGTATTTTGAGATACCACTGAAACTTATTTAAAGATATATTCTGTGTTGTGCAATAGTGTTTCAGTTTATATAGGAAAACTGTAATATTTTTTAAAAACTTAAAATCTGTAATGAATATTTTTCCTATAGTTACAAAGATGAGGGGGCAGGATTGTTAAGGCCATCACCTAACCCTGTATTTTAAGAAAACATTTTTCTTTTTATTGTCACATTGAACATAACAATTTTGTGAAATTAAGGGATTTCCTTTCTTAACTCATTGTAAATTGGAGAAAGTGACCTCTTCAATCAAAAGGTGAGGTTCTTTTAGTTTTCTGTGCTGCTTTCTAAAAACATGGACTCTGTTCTTTAGAACAACTTATGACTCTCATCTCTGCTGCACGGGAATATGAGATAGAGTTCATCTATGCTATCTCACCTGGATTGGATATTACCTTTTCTAATCCCAAGGAAGTTTCTACATTGAAACGCAAACTTGACCAGGTAACTTCCTTAACTTTTTCGTTCTTTTTTCCTGAATCAGTACCTGAAACTAAGTTTTCTGTGTTGCTTTTATGATGTTAAAAGGAAACCAAGTTCATACTTTTTGTTTCTGTACAGATTTTTTATTTTAATGCTTTTGATAGAAGGGTATTTTCTAAAGTTTACTGGAGGTATCAGTGCTTCTCAGACTTCATTTTGCATAAGAACTTTCTTAAAAGAATGCTTACAAGTGACTTTTAAATATAACTATTAGGTATATACTTTAATTTTTGGAATTCTATATATTTTACTCTAAGATGAGCTGGTAAGGCCTCTTGTTTTTTCCTTTCCCTAGGTTTCTCAGTTTGGGTGCAGGTCATTTGCCTTGCTTTTTGATGATATTGACCATAATATGTGTGCAGCAGATAAAGAGGTGTTCAGTTCTTTTGCTCACGCTCAGGTCTCCATCACAAATGAAATTTATCAGTACCTAGGAGAGCCAGAAACTTTTCTCTTCTGTCCCACAGGTATTGTATATAATAGCTTTATATTTAGTCTTGAAATACATAACTTTCGAAGGACCATGTTTGGGCTTCATTGTGCTGTACCCCCTCCCTTGGGTGTATAAAGATAGAAATTCTTTTTCTAGAAGATACTTCTCAAGGTCTTAAACTGGAGAAATTTTAGGACCTAATAAATGATAACTGAATAGGCAAAAGATTTTATGTATTTTTAGTACTGGAAGTACAGTAGTCCCCCCTTATCCATGTTTTCAATTTCTGCAGTTTCAGTTACCCAGGGTCAACCACGGTTGGAAAATATTATGTTACCCACTTACTAGTCATTCAACTGTTTGGTTGTCAGATTGACTGTTGAGGCATTGCAGTTCCTGTGGTCAGGTAATCCTTATTTTACTTAATAATGGCCCCAAAGCACAAGAATATCGATGCTGGCAGTTCAGATATGCCACAGAGATGCTGTAAAGTGCTTCCTTTAAGTGAAAAGGCACGCACAGTACAATAAGATATTGTGAGAGACCACATCCACACTTAGTGCAATATATTGTTATATTGTTCTATCTTATTTTTAGTTGTTAATCTCTCACTTGCCTAATTTATAAATTTAACTTTATCATAGGTTTGTATGTATAGGAAAAAATGTAGTATATATAGGGTTCAGTACCATCTGAGGTTTTAGGCATCCACTGGGGGCTTGGAAAATATCCCCCAGCAGATAAGGGGGAGCTACTGTATATGGACATTACATTATCAGGATTTCTAGTATTATCAAAATGAAAATTAGAAAAAAACACCTTTACATAGCTTTTAATTTAGTAATTTCTCATTTCTTCCTGCTTCTTCCTTTTTTTGTCCATATATCTCTGTCCTTTATCATTCCTACCATTCCCAGCTAGGCTCTTTGAGAAGTCAGCATAGAAAGCTTAATAATGTTTTCCCTTTTTCCTCCCTCTCCTTTCTTTCCTGGTTCCTTCCATTGAAAATGTTTTAGTCTCTTTTAATTGCCTCTCAAAATTCATCTTCTGAGAAATTTTCCCAAGAATTAACTTCTTATTCAGGAAGAGATAAATAAGTTCTAAGAAATTTTAGACAATTTATTTAACTTGGTGTGTCTGTCTCTCTGGGGTATTGTGAACCAGTAACCTTATCTTGGTGGTCTGATACTACATGAGTACTCAAATAATGTTCAATAAGATTATACTGGGAATTAACTTAATTCACTCTAAATTATAATTTAGGTGCAGTTGAGTACTAATAGCTATGAACATAATGTTGCATTCTTTGTTACAATATTATCAATTCAGTCTATTTGGCCTCTGTAACTCAGAAAATGGAGACAAGTCAGAATTATGTAGAAAATGCTAAAGTCTTAAATTATTTCTGCAATAAACTTTCGTGATCATAGGATTGATCTGTACTCTAATATTGGAGGAAGAATATTAGGTTTATGAATTGACTTTTTAAAAAAATGAATTGATTCTTAAATGAACTTCCCATTTGCATTTACTTCCTTTGGAGCATGACAATGGAGGCCTTTTATCCTTTTGATGAGAAGAATTTAGAATTAGTAGACGTATTTTTCCCATTTAAAAACCCATGAACATTTCACTCCTAACTATTTTACTTATGTTCCCCCTTACATTCAGAATATTGTGGCACTTTCTGTTATCCAAATGTGTCTCAGTCTCCTTATTTAAGGACTGTGGGTGAAAAGCTTCTACCTGGAATTGAGGTGCTTTGGACAGGTAAGTCTTTAAGATTTATACAGTGATACTTGCATTAACTAGGACCTAGAGAAGTTGGTTGTTCTGGTTAACTGGATAATTTTTAAAAATTCTTTATTGTTCAAAGTATTACATCTGTCCCCCCCCCATTGTCCTCTCCCAGCCTTCACTCTCCGCGCCCCCAATTGGATACTTCTTAAAAATTTTGTTATTAAAATTTTCTTTTTATAAAGTATTGACTCTTCACTTAGTAAAAAGAAACATCTTTGAGGATTTCCATGAACCTAAGTATCATTTACTAATAAATAATAGATGTATGGGAACTGGGCTAAAGGGTATTGATCCCAGCCCTAGGAGATTGTTTTGTTATATAAAATGAAAGCTGTCATGCTAGATTGATAGCTAGTAATCAGCAAGCTATATTAGCTTTCATTCTAAGAATTAAGGTCAGAAATCCTCCTAGAGCACTGATGGCGAACCTATGACACGCGTGTCAGAGGTGACACGCGAACTCATTATTTTGGTTGATTTTTCTTTGTTAAATGGCATTTAAATATATAAAATAAATAACAGAAATATAAGTCTGTTTTACTATGGTTGCAAATATCAAAAAATTTCTATATGTGACACAGCACCAGAGTTAGGTTAGGGTTTTTCAAAATGTTGACACGCCGAGCTCAAAAGGTTCGCCATCACTGTCCTAGAGTTTAGATTAATTGGGGTCTAATTAAGGATATACTATATTATATTGGAAAAAGAAATTGCTTACATAAAAGAACTGTTTCTTATTAGCATACAGTTTGAGGAAGCTTGCCCAAACCTTAAATATTCATACCTTTTGACTAATTCTATTTCTAGAAATCAGAAGAAATATTGGGGTGGGAAGGTGAATAAAACTGAGTAAAAAGACGTGCTACTGTGTTATTTTTATTTTAAATATATTTCTTTATTGATTTCAGAGAGGAAGGGAGAAGGAGAGAGAGAGAGAGAAACACCAGTGATGAGAGAGAATCATTGATCGGCTGCCACCTGCATGCCCTCTACTGGGGATCGAGCCCGCAACCCAGGCATGTGCCCTTGGCTGGAATCGAACCTGGGACCCTTCAGTCCACAGGCTGACGCTCTATTCACTGAGCCAAGCCAGCTAGGGCTACTGTGTTGTTTTAAAAAGAAAAAATCGTTAGCCCTGGCCTGGTAGATAAGTTGGCTAGAGTGTTGCAGGTTCGATCTCTGGTCAGGGCATATACAAGATGCAACCAATGAATGCATAAATAAGTGAAAGAACAAATTGATGTTTCTTTCTCTCTCGCAAATCAATTAAAAAGAATAAAGAGAAGAATTGTTAGAAAGTATACATATAACAAAGAAAAAACAGTAAAATGTTGTATGCGGTGTATTTTGAAGAACCATGTGTGAGGGTTTTTAAATAAAACGTCATTATTTCTAGGTCCCAAAGTTGTTTCTAAAGAAATTCCAGTAGAGTCCATCGAAGAGGTTTCTAAGATTATTAAGAGAGCTCCTGTAATCTGGGATAACATTCATGCTAATGATTACGATCAGAAGAGACTATTTCTGGGCCCATACAAAGGAAGATCCACAGAACTCATCCCACGGTTAAAAGGAGTCCTGACTAATCCAAATTGCGAATTTGAAGCCAACTATGTTGCTATCCATACCCTTGCCACCTGGTACAAATCAAACATGAATGGAGTGAGAAAAGATGTAGTGATGAGTAAGTATACTACTTAACCCTTGACCTTGGGAGAAGAGCTGGGGTTAACTAGAGGCATTGGCAAGTAAGTGTTCATTTGTTGTCATAGTTTAAGAGTTTTTTTAAAGGTGTGTTATTTAGTCCTATGAATGAGATGTGTACATATATGGTAGAAGAAGGGCTGAGTGGCTTTGGACAAGTTACCTAATAACAACCTCTTGGCCTCAGGTTTTTGTTTTTAAAATGTCACTTAACCTTTGACTACTAGACTGACTAGTCTTTTAGTGTTATGCTATCCTTAGAATTCTGATTTAGTTTATGTTTTTAGGTGACTTTATTAATGGGATATTTTAGATGACTAGATATTCTTATCTGAGTTACTTTATTTTTTTATTTTTTAAATATATTTTTACTGATTTCAGAGAGAAAGTGAGGGGAGAGAGAGAGAAACATCAATTATGAGAAAGAATCATGATCAGCTGCCGCCTGCATGCCCCCCACTGGGGATGGAGCCCGCAACCCAGGCATGTGCCCTTGATCGGAATCGAACCCAGGACCCTTCAGTTCGCAGGCCAACGCTCTATCCACTTGGCAGAACCGGCTAGGGCTGAGTTACTTTAGATTCAGCTTAATGAACATATTCTCATTTTTTAAATGTTGGCTTACTGATTTTTTATTTATGAAAAATTTCTAATTGATTTCCAAGTAAGAGAATGCTGATAGTTATTTACTCATTAACATTTTTTTTTTCTGGGGAGAGGAGACACTTATTGTTTTTCAGGGTCTCAGGAGGCCTCAGGTTGAGCTGGGATTACTGGCTTCTCCCAAAAGGATGCTATTCCATGGCTATGTTCCCCACCAAGGACAGAAACTGAAATCGACATGCCTTCATTCTTGTCCTTAAAGATATGGACATGTCTGTGTCACAAGTAACATCTGACAGGCAGTGGATCATATTTTTGTTACTTGGAGGGTCGTTAACATTTATATACCTATTGTGTGGCAAAGTGTATCTTCCCAGCACTAAGGGTACAAAAAATAAAGTATTCCCTAATTTTGAAAAACATAGTCTGGTGTTGTATAAAGTATATTGGCAACTGTGCTTATATAATATGGTAAGTGCTGAAATAATTACCTATAAAGTGCTGCAGGAACACAGAGGGAGAGAGTGATTATTTTTGATAAGCAAATTTGGTGGTAAGAAACAGTTTAATAGAGGAGGGGATACTTAAACTAGGTCCAAGTATGAGTAGAGTTTGCTGGACGTTGAAGGGTTGGTGGTCTGTAGGTGGAAACACTGGACACTGAATATTCAAAGTTATTTGAATTTTGGCTCATTTGGGGATATGGAAATGTCACATTGTGATGCTTGGTGATAGGTAGTTATATAGTTGTGTGTGTGTGTTTTTTTTATTGGGGTGACAGTGGTTAATAAGATCATAAAGATTTCAAGAGCACATTTCTATGGTACATGATCTGTGTATTGCATTAAGTTCCCACCACCCACAATCAAATCATCTTCCAACACCATATATTTGGTATATAGTTCTGTGCCCCTACTTCCAGTTCTGTTTATTGAATTAATGCCTCCCTTTATAGCTGTCATTGTTACCCTCCTTCTCCCCTCCTCCCCCAAACACCACAAAATTAGAGATATACTCTCCATTCCTCTGTATTCATGGCACTTAGCTCCTATCTCTGGTAAGGCAGGGCATGAAGCATGTTGAGAAGTAGTAGACATTAGCCAAAACTGGGCCATGTAAGGGAAATGAGGATAGCTAAGAATAGAGGGTTTTGAATACCAACCCAGAGTTCATACTTAATTTTCTCCACCACTCTCCTGGTTCAGAGCTTTCTTATTTGCTTATTATTTGTGCTCATATGTGGACTCTCTAATCACTTTTACTCTTT
>NW_006285779.1:3229408-3252247 GCF_000327345.1 Myotis davidii
GTAGGGAATGCTTTCTTTATGAAAAGCATAGTGCCTTTAACCTTGCATTTCCAGTAATTGGTACTCGGGCATTTATGAATGACTTTTCCAGTAATTCCAAAATTATTCTGTTGTTGTTTTTTTGTTTGTTTGTTTTTAATATGTTTTATTGATTTTTCACAGAGAGGAAGCAGGAGAGAGAGAGAGAGAGAGTTAGAAACATTGATGAGAGAGAAACATCGATCAGCTGCCTCCTGCACATCTCCCAGGTACATGCCCTTGACCGGAATCGAACCTGGGACCTTTCAGTCCGCAGACCGACGCTCTATCCACTGAGCCAAACTGGTTTCGGCTAAAATTATTGTTTTTGTTTTTGTTTTATTTCAATTGGGATTTTACATTTAGCAATACATTTATATGACTATTCTAGGTGAAGTTCAGTGAAGGGTCTTGCACTTTTATGTTTAAGGTTTTGGTTCTTTGCTTCTCTGATTGTACTGTAACAATTAGTGTTTTGCATTTGTCCCCCTTGTCAGGAGGCTTTTATAATCAGAACTGTTTGTGTGTTTTGTTTTGTTTTGCAGCTGACAGTGAAGACAGTACTGTATCAATCCAAATAAAGTTAGAAAATGAAGGCAGTGATGAAGATATTGAAACTGATGTACTTTATAGTCCACAGATGGCTCTAAAGTTAGCTCTAACAGAATGGTTGCAGGATTTTGGAGTACCTCATCAGTACAGCAGTGAGTTTTGGGCCATTTTTGTAATGGGGTTGGATTACATGGTTGAGTCAAAAAGTAAAGAACATTTATGCTGTGCCTTGCCATAGGCCCACCAAGCAAAATGATTAGGGATCTAGAGCAAAGTAAAGTTTTTGAAATCTTTTGGTTGTAAATAGCTGTTATCTTGATGGAATGCTAATTTGTTTTAAAAATATTTATTTTGAAATACTTAACTGTTTTTAAATGCAGATCTTAAAACGAGAGGATAATAGGTGTGGCATGTTTAGGAATGTTTATCATCTGTTTCTTCTTTCTCCACTTCCCTGGTGATTTTAGAGAAATTGTACTTTTCTCAGGGCTTATATTATTTGGAAGCTCATTAAAAAAAAACAAAAAAACAAACAACAACAACAAAAAAACTGAGGTTCCAGTTTCAGATATGATAAGAAAATGTCTCTAGATTTAATTTGTTCTGTTTCTAATGCTGGTTATTTTTGTGGCAATTTGTTTTTGTAGGTAGACAAGTTGCACATAGTGGAGCTAAAGCAAGTGTAGTTGATGGGACTCCCCTAGTTACGGCGCCCTCTTTAAATGCCACAACTGTGGTTACAACGGTTTACCAGGAGCCCATTATGAGTCAGGGAGCAGCCTTGAGTGGTGAACCTACAGTTCTGACCAAGGAAGAAGAAAAGAAACAGTCAGATGAGGAACCCATGGACATGGTAGTGGAAAAACAAGAAGAAACAGACCACAAGAATGACAATCAAATATTAACTGAAATTGTAGAAGCTAAAATGGCAGAGGAATTGAAACCAATGGACACTGATAAAGAGAGCATAGCTGAATCAAAATCCCCAGAGATGTCTATGCAGGAAGACTGCATCAGTGATATTGCCCCTATGCAAACTGATGAACAGATAAACAAGGAGCAGTTTGTGCCAGCTCCAAATGAAAAGCCTTTGTACACTGTAGAACCAGTGACTCTGGAGGATTTGCAGTTACTTGCTGATCTATTCTACCTACCTTATGAGCACGGACCCAAAGGAGCACAGATGTTACGCGAGTTCCAGTGGCTTCGAGCAAATAGCAGTGTTGTCAGTGTCAATTGTAAAGGAAAAGACTCTGAAAAAGTGAGTATGCTTATTTACCTGCTTCTCTAGCTTGGATGGGTCCCCATGTTGATGACATGGAGGAGGTATTAAAATGAGTACACTGGTAACTGGCAGAAAATTGACCAGATCTTAAAATATGTTCTGTAAAGTGGATGTGCACTCTACCAAATCTGGTACATAGAGTACCATAGTTTGACGTTATAGTTAGGAATGAAGGAAAGTCAAAGTTGATTATTTTAGGAATATCTGTTTGTTTGAGTCAATACACATTTTTATTGTTTGTCTAAGTTTAAGCAGGCACCTGATAGCAAACAGCTTAATTTAGAACTGTTTTAGATTATTTTATTAAGCTTGCAAATTTTTGAGTCTTTATATTGATTCTCAATAGATTGAAGAATGGCGGTCACGAGCAGCCAAGTTTGAAGAAATGTGTGGACTGGTGATGGGAATGTTCACTCGGCTTTCCAATTGTGCCAACAGGACAATCCTTTATGACATGTACTCCTATGTTTGGGATATCAAGAGTATAATGGCTATGGTGAAGTCTTTTGTACAGTGGTTAGGTAGGTGCACCGGGAATAATCTCTTCTCAGATATATTGTCCCTTAAAGAAAAAAAGACAGATTATCCCACAGGAGAAAACATTTAGGGAATTTGCAAATTTCCAAATCTTTAAATTCTTTGCCTAGAATTTTTCAAACACGTAGCCTTTGTTGCAGACTTGAGGTGCAAGTCTCAGTAAATACGTCGAGTACATTGGTTTTTCTCCCTTGGGCTAATTCGGCGTAAATATCTTGAAAATGTGCTAGAAAGTACTGACTTTAACTTACTCTGACTGAATGCTTCCTGGATGGAACCCTTTATTCCACTTTTGTCTGATTTGGAGATGAGACACTATGAATTGTGACTCTGGAAGCTCTCTGCTGCTTGCTGTGTCTTGATAACATTAATGCCCTTTAACAGAACAATTGCTGAAATGACCTAAGGGGCCTGGCAAGAGGAAGCCATCCTCCCAGCCCTGTGCGCATGCGAGCTTTAGTGGTGGGCTATTCTGGTGCTACTTAGTATGACGTCACATGGCTTTTTCTTTATTTCTCTACAAGTAATTGGTTTTAGCAGGGGATGGGAATTAATGTCCCCTAAGAACTCTGTTCATTAAATGGACTTCTATATGTCTCCTTTGAAAACAGTAATTTTTTTTTTAATGTTAAAACTTGGTAAAAAGCACCAGCATGGCCAAGTTTCTCCAGAGACCTCATTTCATTTCCAGGTTATCATTCCAGCTGTAAGGAATATGTCATGGACTTACAATACAGCACACAGCAGGCAGCAAGGCTAACTGATATGTCATAGTTTTCATAGTAGTCACAAATACTATGATGGGTTACATGGTCTTGGTTATGAAGTAGATGTGTGAAATACTGTGAGCTTAGATTAAGGAGTAGTAGCAATGAGATTTCTCACTTTCTTTCTTTCTTTTTTTTTTTAAATATATTTTATTAACCTTTCACAGAGAGCAAGGGAGAGAGATAGAGAATCAGAAACATCGATGAGAGAGAAACATCGATCAGCCGCCTCCTGCACATCTCCCAGTGGGGATGTGCCCGCAACCCAGGTACATGCCCCTGACCGGAATCGAACCTGGGACCTTTCAGTCCACAGGCCGACGCTCTATCCACTGAGCCAAACCGGTTTCGGCGATTTCTCACTTTCTACCTATGTACTTGGGGTTCTTAAATATTAAAAAATAAGTTTCCTTGTGATACAATTAGCAGCTGATTGTTAATTTGAAAATATAGAACTTTGGATTTCTCTACATATAGCACAACAGGTAGAAGAGAGAATTTTTACCTTTTGTTAAAAGGCTCCAAGAGATACTTCTTTTCTGTGATAGGTGTCTGCTCTTAGGCTCAAGGAAAAACCTCTGTGTTGGTGATTGGATGGCAATAATTGTCTTCCAGGATTCTGGCCAGAGGGTTATAATTAACTCTGGTAGGGTTTTAAATATTAAATTTCTACTCTGAAATCTGGATTATTGAGCTTGAGAAAGTATATCTTAAAGTATTTGATATTCAGGTTTTAATTCAAGAATTATTAAAAATTAAATTCTTGATTATATAGATAATTGTGTTGTTTCCTCTCAGGCTTTATCTCTGTTTTGTGCAATTATGGTGCAGCTTTCTCAGGTTATATAGATAGCTGCTGTACAAGCAGAGCATCTTAGTTTTAAATGATTATATTCGAAAAGCTTACAAAAAGCTCACGACAAAGAGAGTGTTTTCATGGTTCTGTAGTAATTTCAGGGAGTTACCAATTAGAGCCCTTTGTTTTCCTCCTCTCTCCAATCCAGCTGGCATTCAGTCCTTTAAAGAATGTGGCTGTGCAGTACTTTTGATTACTAACGACCTCTATTATCTTCTTCCCCATTGTGTACAGATGGGAGAATCCTCAGCACAAGTGTCTACTACTATTGGATGGACAGCGGCAGATGTTCACAGCGCGTCATGATTAATTAGTTTAAATTGAAAGGTTCTATCTGTGAGGTAGCTCAGGTAGATTTAAGGGCAGTAGATACGAACTGAAGTCACGTTTGCGCAGCGACTGAGGCATTAACCATGTTTTCATTTACACAGCTCTTCGTACATGCAGCTTTTTATTGTAATAGTTGGAAGTGCTAGTTACATTGTAGTCTCAAAGTGGGGGGTAGGGGAAATTGGCTGATCTTAAAGTTTGAGAGGTACAGTTTTTTCCTGCAGTGTAAATTTACACTGAACCGTGGAATGGGGCACGTTCTCTTCATAGCCTAAATTTTGACCCTATTCATATTTACTTTACAAATATTACATTATATGTTTTTTTAAAAAAGTACCCCTACCCCTACAAAATGACAAACCTGGATATAATCTCTTAATGGGCCTGAATTGTCAACAAAAAAAATTGGTTTGCTTTGGGACTGTCTGACTAGCACACTATATACCTTGTACTGATGATGAGACTGTTAACTTGAACAGGAGGTAGAATGCTGTCTTCAAATGGAAAAGACCTGTGTTGCGCTGCTTATCTTGTCAGAAGACTAGGCAGGTGATTTTGATTTGGCCTCCACATATTTGCCTTTAATTATCTCTATTGTTAGCTGCCTTTATTGCATGTGAATATGAAGGTGATGAAGTGGTAAACCTTAATGCTGACTTCTGGACCTCAAAGCCTTGCTACTTCAAGCATCTGTTCAGTGCACTGCAAAGATTATAATGGCCAATCAGAGGAGCCAGATGTTGTCATACTTTTAAGAAAAGTATGTCTTAGCTCTGGACAAATGAGGAGCATCAGTTGGCTCTTCTTAGTTCTCAGTTTCTGTCAAGCTGGTATTATTACTAGCCAGTTTGAATTTGGATTGTCCTTTTTTTAGAAAAAATGTATTGTTCTCATTGTGGCCAACTTATGAACACTTTATTTATTCTGCTGAACTTAGTCTTCTGACAAGATTAACCCTTTTTTCCCCCTTTTCCCCTTTCCTGTACCCTTCCTCAAAATGTGACTTCAGACAGGTTTAATTCCTTCATGGGCTGTGATAATAAAATGTCTCATTATCTGTCTCATTCATTTCACTTTATAGTTACTGTAATTTTACTACAGAGCAAGCAGCTGACTTGATTTTTATAGCCATTTCTAGACAATATATAAACTTGACCCAGACAAATTTGAGACTTGCTTTCCTTCCAACAATTAAAAGGTAGAACTCTTAACATTGATTATTAATCAGAGGAAGGAACATCAGTATTGAAATTCCATTATGAATTAAAAAAAATTATCACAGCCTTGTCCTGAAACCCTGGATTATTGTTGTTAGAGAGCTATTTCCACAAAGTGTTTGTTTGTTGGACATTTGAGACCCCAGGAAATCCCCTTTCTCGTAACATTCTCCGCTTGGATCTGATCTCAACAGGGTGTCGTAGTCATTCTTCAGCACAGTTCTTAATTGGAGACCAAGAACCCTGGGCCTTTAGAGGCGGTCTAGCAGGAGAGTTCCAGGTATCAATATGAATTCACAACTGAATTGACATTTTCTTTGTTTTATGAGAAACCTTATGTTGCGCATCAGATGGCTGGAAGGATTGGTCTGCCGAAGGCTTTCTAGTCCCAAATTCAATTTAGTTACATAGCTGGATTTTAAATCAAATTTTCCTCCTCTTTCACAGTAATTTCTGAAGGAGATGCTGCCAATTCCCCCCGCGCCTGCGAAGCGCAGCGGCTCTAGGTATACTTCACATTGTTTCTTTGCAGGTCGCACAGCATTTTAATCTGCGCCCGCAATGCACAATGCGCGCATGCTTGTCTGCCAGTGGAAACTCCATGAGCAAAAAGGATGAATACCCAAATGATGGTGAAAGGGCTTATGGATACTTTCACAGTTATTTTATAAATAAAACTTACACTTGAAAGAACCGCCTGTTAATGAAAATGTGAACAAAATATGAAGCATTTTTGCTATTAGAATTTGTTCATGGACTTTCCAGGTGCTCTACTTTTCTCCCCCCAACAGGTGCTCTGCTGCGCACAGCAAACTGAAGCGCATTGCTTTGGGGGTTAAGCGTCTCCTGGACAGATAACCCTCTTCAGACCAAACCTCTCCTTCTGACATTCTGTTCTGCCATCTTTTAGTAGAAAGATGGTCTGTATGAGATTGTTGTTGTTTTTTGAGAAATTTGTCATAATTGGAATGGATTTTTTTTTTTTACTATAAATTTAAATCCCTGTTAATAAGCCACTAAAACTGTAATTTAGTTTGGGTAATTTCTACTCAGAAGCACTTCCCTCCCCCAGTAAAGAAGTGTTTATTTTAGTAAAGCATAGTACACCCCTCGTCTTTAGGTCTGCCTGCAGTAGCCAGTTAATATTAAGTTGGTAGTCTGCAGTGTTCACTCATGTAAAGAAATGAATATCTTCCCAACACTAATCCATCTTCCTTTTCCTCCCACAGCGTTTGCTGCCAATTGATGGGGCAAATGATCTCTTTTTTCAACCACCCCCACTGACTCCTACCTCCAAAGTTTATACTATCAGACCATATTTTCCTAAAGATGAGGTAATTGTCTGTCTACCTACCAACCTGGTGTATGGTTATGGTGCACGTTACTATTTTTCCTTTGAACTCATGGTTAAAAGAATTAGTTCTGTCTTAAAACATGAACTTTAGGTAGAGTTAACTAAACATTGATCATGGGCGAGGGGGTATATTTAAGGAAGAACCTAAGGAGTTCAGACTCTTATTATCTTGTACTAAGTTCTTTAATTCCTCCCTTAAATTAGATGAAATGTATTCAGAGTTGAAATTACTAAACAGTCAGAGTGTCTAAATGATATGTTGTCCTTGGCTGATTTTCTCCAGTGTATTAGTATTCTATAATTTTCCGTTGGGAAATGCCTACAGGCTAGCGACAGAGAAAAGAAAGCCTGTTTAAAGACAATAACATATCCCAGAAAACAGAGACAGTTTATAGTTTGCTGGATTTTGAATGCACTACTTACTGCCTATATACACTCCCTACAAAGCACTTTTCAGTGTTTACTATAACCATGCTACTTTCTACTGATTTTACAACTATGATTCATTGAGCAAATCTTTATTTAAAACAGCAAAGGTTGATAATTATGACAGGCCAGGCATTTTGTTACCTCCTGTCCTAGAAGTCTAGTCTGACTTACGAATCACATTGTTAAATGATGTTGCCAATTTTCTTGATGTGTTTAGTTAACTGGATTATATTTTCAGGCTTCCGTGTACAAGATTTGCAGAGAAATGTATGACGATGGAGTGGGTTTACCTTTTCAAAGTCAGCCTGACCTTATTGGAGACAAGTATGTGATGAAGTATTTGGATTGGTTGGATTTGGGAAGTAGACATTTTTCAAAGCCTGATAAAGGTTGAGGGGAGGTGATGACTGGAAATACAGTTTTTTAGAAACCCCACGTTTAATAAAATTTGAATATTAAGATGTGTGTATTTCCAGTTTTTTTCATATACCAAGTATAGTTTCCATAGATTGTCATTCAAATACTTTGGGCCTTAACATTACTGAAGTCTGTATTTTGTGTTAGTAACTTACAAACTCATTCTGGCTTTTTTTCTTCTGAGCAGATTAGTCGGAGGGCTGCTTTCCCTCAGCCTGGATTATTGCTTTGTCCTAGAAGATGAAGATGGCATATGTGGTTATGCCCTGGGCACTGTAGATGTGACCCCCTTCATTAAAAAATGTAAAATTTCCTGGATTCCCTTCATGCAAGAGAAGTATACCAAACCAAATGGTGACAAAGAACTCTCTGAGGCGGAGGTAATGCACAGGCTTAGAATTTCACTATAGTAATTTTTACTGAATAAGTACTTATTAAAAAGTAAGCAGATAAATTTTTTTTAAAAGTAGATCCATCTTAAAATCTCAGTTCTTCCTGAATTTCTTATAGAAAAGAATCTTAGGGCTTATTTTTTTATTTTTTTAATTTCAGAGAGGAAGGGAGAGGGGAGAAAGATAGAAACATCAATGATGAGAGAGAATCATTGATTGGCTGCCTCCTGCAGGCTCCCTACCGGGGATCAAGCCCACAATCTTGCATGTGCCCTTGACCGGAACCGAACCTGGGACCCTTTAGTCTGCGGCCGATGCTCTGTCTGCTGAGCCAAACCAGCTAGAGCTTAGGGCTTATTCTTAGCATGCTATTTTCTTCTGTTTCTTCATTGTTAGGACTGTTTTTAATTTGGAAGCATAGTTATAATACTTTCTTGGGATAAAAACACAGTATAGACAACCTTCCTTTTTCTCTCTCCCTGTTTTGAAGCACCAGACTTAAGGATGTTATGGTCTCTTGTCTGGGTACTCAGGACAAGTGTAGGACAACATTTGCTTGGTTGTCAGGAGGCTAAGTTGGCTTTCTCAGTAATGCTTTCTCGTAATTAAACAACAGTAGGGATGAGCTTCTGAGAGTCTGCTTTCTGATAGGAGCACTTGTTATGTCTGTTCCAACTAAAGTGAATATTTCCTCTAAAAAAATGTGCCCCACATTGGTCAATTAATGATTATTTTGGTTTATATATTGCATATGCATTTAAAAAACCCCCACTATTTTACTTATATATCTACCCACAACTAGCTTTATTCACACATCACTCTGTAAAAAAGATTTTAGGGAGAGAGAGAGAGAGAGAGATTTTTTTGTTCCATTTATTTATGCATTCACTAGGGGCCCAGTGCACGAATTTGTGCACCTTGAAAGGAACTGTGGGCTGCGAGGCTGCCGTGGGCACAGGGGCAGGTCTCAGCTCATCCTCCGTGTCCCTGCACGGCCCCTACTGCCACAGCCCCCTCCACCCTCGTCCCCTGTCTGCCAGCAACCCCACTCCCAGCGCTGCTGCCATGTGCTGACGGCGCTGGCCCCACTCACACCTGCTGACAGTGGGGAGCTATCGGGGCCGATGCCAGCAGTGGGTGTGAGTGGGGCTGGCACCGTCAGCAGGTACAAGCGGCAGCTGCTGCCCCAATTGCCCCTCAGCAGGGGAGGTAGAGAAGCCCTCAGGGACGATTGTGGCCAGCAGGCACTGCTTGCACTCACTGATGGTGCTGGGCGCTAGCAGCAGGTGTGAATGGTGGCTCCAGTGCCAACAGCGGGTATGAGTGGGGCCATCACCAGCAGCAGTTGTGAGAGGCGGCTGCTGGCCCCGATCGCCCCTCAGGAGCAGGGGGAGGTGGAGAAGTCCTGAGAGGCGATTGGGGCTGGCAGCTGCCACTCACACCTGCTGACAGTGCTGAGTGAGTGCTGGGCAGGACTGCGGTGCGCGGGAGCAAAGAATTTTCAGTAACCAATAGAGGATTGTTCCCATAACAGCGACTAGTGCCCCACCTTGGTCTGGTGCCCCCCCCCAACTGCTCCAGCATCCTGCTGCGGCCGACGCCTGCTATGTTCTGCACACGCCCCCTCGTGGTCAGCACATGTCATAGTGACCGGTTTGGTTGTTCACTCTATTTGCATATTAGGGTTTTATATAGAGAGATTGTTTGGTTATTGTATGTGCCCTGACCAGGGATCAAACTTGCAACCTTGGCATATCAGAATGACGCTCTAACCAACTTAGCTATCTGGCCAGGGCCAGCACATGCATTTTTATTGTTTGTTTGTAATACCACTTGAGGATATTTTCCCATTGATCTTTTAGAAAGAGTGGAAGAGAGAAGGAAAGAGAGAGAAACATCGATGTGAGAGAAACACATCGATTGGTTGCCTCCTGCACGCGCCCTGACCAGGGCCCTGGCTGGGGAGGAGCCTGCAACCAAGCTACATGCCCCCGACCGGAATCGAACCTGGAACCCTTTGGTCTGCAGGCCAATGCTCTATCCACTGAACCAAACCAGCTTGGGCAGCACATGGATTTTAAAAATTAGTTCTTTCTTAAGTATAATTTTTTACGTTCAATAAATACTTTCAGATGTATATTGGACTCTTAGTTTGCTCTTCTTCTTTTCTGAAACTGTCCCTACACCAGTGCATTCACATTCTTTCTCTAGGTTTTTTTTTTTTTATTATTTTTTACCTTCTGCCCCTAGCCAGATGGCTTTGTAATAAGAGGCTGGTTGGGAGTGGCCTCACTAAGGATTGCATGGACACTGACTGCAGCATGCTGGTGACTGAGCTGTTGATGTGTTGCTGCTCTATATCTGACAATTACCGTTTTCAGCATAGGAACATAAAAAGAATGACCATATAAATTGTTTCTATTAACAAACTTCCTTTAAAAAGTGGTAAAATGTAGCCTTAGCTGGTTTGGCTCAGTGGATAGAGTGTTGGCCTGCAGACTAAAGGGTCCCAGATTCAATTCCTGGTCAGGGCACATGCCCGAGTTGCAGGCTCGTTCCCCAGTGCGGGGCATTCAGGAGGCATCAGATCAATGGTTCTCTCTGATAATTGATGTTTCTCTCTCTCCTCCCTTCCTCTCTGAAATCAATAAAAAAATACCTATTTTCAAAAAGCGATAAAATATACATTACATAAAAGTTACCATCCTAACCATTTTTAAGTGTACAGTTCAGCAGTGTTAAGTACATTCATATTTTTTATGCAAGCCTGACAAATTTTTAAAATTTTATTTTGGCCCTAGCTGGTTTTGATCAGTGGTTAGAGCATCGGCCCGTGGACTGAAGGGGTGTAGATTCTATTCTGGTCAAGTCCATGTTGGGCACGTGTGGGAAGCAAGCAATCAGTTGATGTCTCTCTCATATAGATGTTCTCTCTGTCTCTACCCATCCCTTCCACACTCTAAAAATCAATGGGAAAAATATCCTCGGGTGAAGATTAACAAAAAAAAAATTGATTTTGAATCATTTTAAATTTAAAGAAGTTAGAGGTAATACAGAGTTCCTTTTTTTATTTTAAAAAGATATTTTTATTGATATCAGTGGGGGAGAGAGAGAGAGACACATGAGTGATGAGAGAGAATCATGGATTGCCTTTTGCACACCCCCTACCGGGAGACTGAGCCTGCAACCGGGGTATGTGCCCTGACCCAGAATCGAATGGTGATCTCCTGGTTCATAGGTCCATGCTCAACCATTCAGCCATGCTGGCACGGCTACGGAGTTCCTTTATATCCCTCACCCATTTTCTACATTTGTCCAAGTCTACCAACTTTGGTACATTACTATAAATTTCACTACTCACCAGTTTTCCCACTAAAGTCGATATTCTGTCTCAAGATCCAGTCCAGCATATACTATATTTAGACAAAGTTTTAAAAAGTGAAAATGGCCGAAATTGGTTTGGCTCAGTGGATAGAGCGTCGGCTTGTGGACTGAAGGGTCCCAGGTTCGATTCCGGTCAAGGGCATGTACCTTGGTTGCGGGCACATCCCCAGTGGGGAGTGTGCAGGAGGCAGCTGGTCGATGTTTCTCTCTCATCGATGTTTCTAACTATCTCTCTCCTTTCCTCTCTGTAAAAACTCAATAAAATATATTTAAAATAAATAAATAAATAAAAAGTGAAAATGCTTAAGCTAGAACTATAAGTTAATTAATTCTCCATGTGATAATTATATGACTGGAGGAGTTATTGAATATTATTTTTTTTTTCTGTTACTGAGTTCTGTAGATGGGATATAAATATAGAATGAGTGGTTACTGAAAGTCAAAAGAGATTCTAATTTTTAGAAAATTCTCATTTTTAGAAAATAATGTTGAGTTTCCATGAAGAGCAGGAAGTGTTGCCAGAAACTTTCCTTGCCAACTTCCCTTCTCTGATAAAGGTGGATATTCACAAAAAAGTAACTGACCCAAGTGTAGCCAAAAGCATGATGGCTTGCCTCCTGTCTTCACTGAAGGCTAATGGTGAGTACATATTTGTGGAGTTGCTGGTGTTTGGGTTAGGTGGGGACAGGACTATATTTTAGGTTAAAAAGAAGTGAATTATAGTGAATGTACATTCCCTTCACCACCATTTATGATTTGGCTTCTGAATTATTAGTTGTGTAAGAATTGCATGAGTATTAATCATTGAAAAATGCTTCTCTTTTACACAATGAATGCTTATTTTGAGCCTCAAGTAAATGACTAACTGTAATCTTTGGGCAAAACAAAAGTAGGCAGCTTTTGAGCCCTCATTAGAGGGTTGCTGATACATGAGAATGCATCTGTTGCATATTTGTATCATTTGAATCAGTGTTGTCCTTTTGTGGGATAATTTAAACAGCTCTACGGAATTCTTAGTGTTGTGCTTGGAACTTAATATTAAAACATTAAGCAGAGGTATCCTTTGCTTTCAGGTCTGTGACAACCTCTTCCCCAAAAGGTATTCCTTCTGGAGAAGAGTTTCACTTACAGTTGAATTTTTTCAATTGAGATATATTTGACAGTTAAGAATTGTATATACTTATTATATAATTTGATGATTTGGAATATATTTCAAAATAACCACATTCAAGCTATTTAACATATCCATCATTTAAGATAGTTATCACTGTAGTACTTAATAATCATTAATATTTAATATTAATACAAATTTTAAAAATTGTAGGCTAATAATAAACAAGTTCCCACTATGATTTGTTTGAAATATATTAAAAGAGTAGTCACAATTTATATCCACAATTCTACTTATTAATGTATTTTGATTATTTGCTTTATTTCTAGGCTCCCGAGGGGCTTTCTGTGAAGTGAGACCAGATGATAAAAGAATTCTGGAATTTTACAGCAAGTTAGGCTGTTTTGAAATTGCAAAAATGGAAGGATTTCCAAAGGATGTGGTTATACTTGGTCGAAGCCTGTGACATTTGACACTATGAATTGTCTGAAAGTCTCTTAACTTCACCTGGTGGGTGGTGGTGGGGGTCTTTATACAGTTCAGCCTCTGGAGCGGCCACAGATCAGCCAATTGGGATTGGAAACAAAGAAGACTATGTAAAACTCACGCATCATATTTTGAGACTACTCACTGGTTAGAAGATAGTACTTCTGCAAATCCTATATGAAATAGATATGTGGGCCCCCTTTTTGGGTCTTGTGTTAGGTGTCAAGACCTCTTACATGGGCTTATAGGAAGGGGTCTTCAATAAATCTAGTCAGCACTGTTTTCTGCACCCAGTGTGGTTGCATTTCTCACCTTAGAGTAATCAAAATCATTTGTCATCATCCTTGGCTTATTGAGTGAAATGTCTCATTCTTTGGGGACATGGCAGAGATGAGAAAGATTTAGTGGGTTTCAGAGCCTTCAGGGTAGAAATTCCAAGTGGGATGGTTGTGGCATAGTATAAGCTGAATAAATGATTTCAATTTTGGGCAGTTATTCTGCTTTTTGTAAAGCCATGGCCAATTGTCTCCTGTAGTGATGATTGGTTCAGGCATGTTGTGCTTCGTAGGGACAAATGTGCATTTGTTTGTGGCAAAAGCCTAAAAATGGCAAGCTTGTAAATTTTTTGTATATAAACTAGCTGTGATCTGCCTACCTTTGTGTTTACCGGTTTTGTAATTTTTTTTTCATTTTGAAAATGAAAGGTGTGATTCAGGATGGCACTTCGAATAATATAAATCAATGGAAAGTGAATTTTTCTTTTGCCTTTGGTTGGTTGTTGAGGCTTTTTTTTTTTTAGAAGTTTTATTTTTAAAGTGCCTCCCACCTAAGCTAGGCCACAACCACTTTGGGTATAAGAGCCTAACTTCATAGGACTCAATCTGTCGCAAGTGCAGTCACTTCTAGAAATTAACCTCAATACAGGTCAGCATGTGTAATGTTAGTTTGACATCTGTCAAATAGGGTTCAGGGACTGATTGGTCCCATTTGCCCTCAGATCAGTTGTCCTTTAATTTCAAGACCTGTTATTACTGGTTTTATTAAATCACAGCCTAATTCTTGCATGTTTGTATCGAATTTTTAAAAGAGACAAATAATGAGTATACTTTAATCAATGACTTAATGATTAATTTTTCCTTTAGCCACAGATTCTGAGAGCTTCGTGTATTTTAATTTAGATTTGGTGTATTTAAGGGTTCTGAGCATGAGGCTAGCAGGTAATTTCTGCAGGATTCATTTTTTCATTATGACTGGCTGACTTCTTCTTAGATTGATAACAGTATTTTATTATCAGCTTCCCTGTAATCTTGTATCAGCTGATTAACTTTGAGCTGAGAAGGAAAGGGCAAGGAGAAGGAAACTTGAAACATACTTTTCTTGATAGGATTCTACCAGGATGGGCTTTGAGAGAGTCTTCTAGAGTGGTACCTAGAAGGGGTACCACTAGTGACTTCCAACCAAGGCCCATGAGTGGCACTGAATGGGTGAGATGAAGGGAGGAAAAGAAGGAGGCCTTCTCATTTTCAGGGTAGAAACCTCTCACTGATAGGATATAGTATGTTGGAAAGCTTGGACCACGTTTGCATTTTTAAGGGCTGAGGTGTGAAAGGAATATCTCTACAAGATAATGGTTTAAATGGCTTAGTGTCACGGGTTTCTCTTTAAATACATTTTCTACACTAGTGAACAATTGTGGCATTTTATCTGGAGGATTTCAGGGCCAGCTTCCTATGGAATCAAGATTTTTAGCGTTCGCTTGTGGCTTTTTCTTGGCTTTTAATAACTTTGGCTAGTCTTCTGGTCACAGATGCTAACTGTGAAACAGATGTCCAGGCCTATACATTCATCACTCTAGGATTGTAAAATGCTATGCTACCTTCTATGGTTGTGAATATTTATTAAGGTTGGAATGACATTACCTTGATTGTTTAGATCACAGCTCAGTTCCTGTAGAAAATGAACTGTAAATTATGTGAAGATCATGCAAGAGGCAAAATAAAACTTGAAGTGAATGTGTATGGTGGTGTACTGTGTAAACCTAATTTCTGTTTCTGCCTCCTACCTTTTCTCCTGCCCTTCATGCCTCACCTGCAAGCAAGTATTCCTCCTCCCTCTTCATAGCTGTTCCAAGTTTAGGACTGGCTGTTGAAGGCAGTCCTCTCCTCCCATCTCCAGTAAAAGACCTCCTTTCAGGTTTTCCCAAGGCAAGGCAAATAATAAAAGTAGACTGGCTCTTGGCCTAGCCACCCTTTTGCCAGTTTTAACTTGGGTGTAAATAACTTGGGAGCAAGTCGTTTGAGTGAGTTCCTGCCATCCAACAGGATAAGGAACATGCTTTGTGTGGTTCTTTATTAAACGGGGAAAGATGGGGAGAGTCGTCCAAATGATGAGACAGGAGTCCAAGGGGAAGGACGTTCTGGGATGATTTGGGAGGAGCTCGAAAGATTGCAGGAGCAGGGGTTAGTCCTGCTAGCAAGCGCCAGCCTCTGAAGCTCAATGAAGATGAGCCATCTGGATAGTAAGCTGCAAGGTGTTGGGCTGGAAGCGCATCTAGGAGAGGGAGTGATTTGGGTACGAGACACCTGGCGGTAAAATGTCACTTAAGGCTACTCACTTGGGTCAAATGCAAATATGAGCGCATTTCCTTCGCTTTTTATAAGAAAAATGCTGCCCTGAAACACCTTTGCTGGGGGAATTGGAAAGGTTTCCGTTTTTATACCTGGTTTCCCTTTGACGTAAGTTTACCCCGGGTTGGGAGAGATGGAGACATAGAGGGCGTGACAAACTGGAGAACATGGAGGTAGGAGCTGCCCTCAAAGCCTTGGTGGTTGTAAGGAGGGCGAACGGGAGCATTAATCCCAAATCCACGCTTCCGTAGTCTCTTCCTCCTTGCAGCCGCGGGCTCCCGGGCGAGGCCGGGCTTCCCCGCCCGGGCCCAGCGCTTCCGGGCCCCGCCCAGGCGAGCGTCCCCTTTAATAGGCGGGGCGGCGCCGCTGGGTTCCCCAGTACGTGTCGGGGGCGGGGTTCCCGGGCGCCCTCGCAGCATGGCCGCCGCGTTAGCGTTGTGGGGTCCGGAGAGCCGCGCCCGGGCCGGGGGTGTCGGGGCGCTGCGGGCCCCAGCTCCGGTCACTATGGACAGTTTTTTCTTCGGTATTGAGGAAGGAGGGGTGAGGGTCGTCCTGGGGCGGGGAGAGGAAGGGGTGCAGGGGGTGCCCGGCATGGGTGGGGGCGGAGGGGGCTTGCACGCGGCTGCTGGAGCGGAAGTGGGGGCCGACCCCTGCCCAGATGTGCGGGGCGGGCTCAGGGCTGAGCGCCCAGGTGTCCGGAGAAGTGGGCGTGTAAATGGTCGGTCAGTCCATGGCCACACGTGATGGAGTTTTGGGAAGCGGCCCCCCCCACCCCCACCCACAATCATGCACACTCACGCCATTATCTTTTACAGGCTGTGAGCTTTCCGGCCACACCCGTTCTTTCACCTTCAAGGTAGAGGAAGAGGATGATGCGGAGCACGTGCTGGCTTTGACCATGGTGAGGGGTGCGGAAGGGGGGTGGTGGTGGATAGCTTGACCTGAGCAGGCCACTGGTGGGCCGCTGCCCGTAGCCCGCCCCCAACCTCTTCTTTAGGGGGAGTCACCTCTGCCCAAACCCCCCAATCGCCTGCTCCCTTGGCCAGGTATTCAGAGAGACCCTGAGGTTGAGCAAATTCTAGGGTAGATGCCTCCACTGTGCTGTCAACACCTGCTTAGGGAGGCCCCAAAGTCTTGTGTACCCTTCCCAGCTCTGCCTCACCGAGGGGGCCAAAGATGAGTGTAATGTGGTAGAAGTTGTGGCCCGTAATCATGACCACCAGGAGATTGCAGTCCCCGTGGCCAACCTCAGGCTGTCCTGCCAGCCCATGGTGAGTTCCCTGGCCGTGCCTGGGAGGGGGAAGGGGGGCAGAGGGAAGGAGAGAAGGGTTGGGCTAGAAGACCTTCCTCCTTGTCTTTCTCCCAGCTCAGTTTGGATGACTTCCAGCTTCAACCTCCTGTAACCTTCCGCCTGAAGTCAGGTTCTGGTCCTGTGCGGATCACTGGGCGGCACCAGATTGGTGAGCGTCCTCTCCTTTGCCATCGGTGGCCTCTCCATCAGGTCTCCCCCTGCCGGTTTTGGCTCCTCCTGACTCCACACTCTTGCCCATCCCAGCCTTATCTCCCAGTGTAGCTGCCATACAGGTTCTGCATGATGTGTCCTTCACTTTCTGTCCTACGCATGCCTACCTCCTTCATGGAACCTGTCTCAGCTTCTCTAGCTCCAGTGATGTGTAACCCTTTGGCTCTTTGTCACCCAGTTTAGTATCTGAGGTTCTTTCCATCTATTTTTTAAAAAAAATATATTTTTTTATTTTCAGAGAAGGAGAGAGAAGTAGAAACATCAGTGATGAGAGAGAATCATTGATCAGCTCCCTCCTGCACGCCCCACACTGGGGATCGAGCCCGCAACCCGGGCATGTGCCCTTGACTGGAATTGAACCCGGGACCCTTCAGTCCACAGGTGGATGCTCTATCCACTGAGTCAAACTGGCCAGGGTGGTTGTTCCCACCTAGACTAAGTGCTGGGAGTTCAGGGCCATGCTTAGCCCCGCAGTGCATGAATGAAAAACATAATATGAAGGAGACCTGGCTTTAACCATCTCCCTTCCTTTTACTGCTTGTGTGTACACCAGTTACTGTAAGCAGTGTTTCTGAGGAAGAAGAGAGTGAAGAAGAAGGGAGTGAGGAGAATGAAGAAGCTGAATTGTGCCCCATTCTGCCTGCTAAGAAACAGAGGGGCAGGCCCTAGCCCTCCTTGGTGAGTGGGAGGGCAGGGTGCCCAGCAGGGTCTGGGAGGGCAGTAGGAACAGATGAGGCCTAGATGCTCATCCCTTCTTTGCTCTCCTCAGGTCAGCTAGCTGCCTGCCATACATGCCATACACCACGTTGCTGTACAAGTATCAAGAATTTTAAGTGTCTTCTTCATTGAAGGGGGTGTGGGGGTGGGGTCTTGGGCTGGTGCTAGGAGAAAGGGGGTCCCATTCTCCGTAGGGTCGTGATGTTCTAATTCTATACCATGCCTGGGGCTTCCCTTTTCTCCAGGGGTGGAACTCTCAACTGTCCTGACCCTCTCTCCCTACTTGCCTTTGAGGTTGGAGGTCAGCATTTGAAGCTCAGGACTACATATTTTAAACACTTTTTACATTTTTGGATAAAGGATGAAATAAAGTGGTGTAGAGTTTTTTTGCAACTCGCTGTGTGGCTTCTCTCCCTGCTGTGTGGCATTCCCCTAGGGACCACCAGGTGGCACTGTGGCAGCACTGAGGGTGGCCCCAGGCCTGGGGGAGGGTGAAGACATGTGGGATCCTGTTATCCCTAGGCCAGGCCTAGGCCCAAACTGCCTAGCTAGAAGAGGACCTCCCAACACCAAACCCATTTCCAGTTCCTACAGGTGGGGGAGGGCCATCCCAGGAGGTTATCAGCATCCAAACAAGGGGTCTGGGCCTCTGTCAGCACTCAGGCTGATGGGCAGGGGGGCAGATAAGGGGGTTTAAGCAGCCCGAGGAATGTGCATCTCTAGCCCCATGAGGGGGCTCAGGGTAGAGAGGAGGCCAGTCTTTGCTCCTCCTTTCAGCCGTGCAGACTGTCTCCGAGCTGATCTGGGCCCTTAGAAACCTGATTCCAGGGACCAGATGGAGGGGGTTGGCCAGATTGGGTGACAGGGAAACCAGAATCCTGGTGGCCTGGCATATGGGGGCAGAGAGGAGCCCTTGGGATTCAGCCTCCTAGGTTAAGGGGTTTCTGCACACACACACACACACTCCGCCTGATCTAGGGGCTCTGGTGCCTGGAATCACTTGGTTCTGGGGCTTGGCTGCTGCCGTGCCCTGAAGAGAAAGGGATCTACTTGATGTGATGTGTTGTCTATGTGACCAACTCTGGGGTCAGCAGTTCAGCAGCTGTGTTGAAGGGTGGGGGTGTCTCAATGCCAACAAACAAACAAACAAATAAAAGGTTCCCTCCTGAGATAGCCTGGGGCCAGACATGCTGAGGATGGACAGAAAACAGTGCCTGGTGGGGCCAGGCCCTCTCCCTCCCACAGATGAGTGCGCAAGTAGGAGGGGTCCCTAGATAACCCAAAGGGGCTGGTAGGGGCCAGCTGAGGTAAGCTTTGGAGAGACTGTCTCTGGAAAGCACTCCCTCTTCAACACACCCCCTAGGAGAGTTTCCCTCTTTGTGGTGAGGAGCAAAGAGGCCCAGTTTACAACTTCCCTTTTTCCTTAAGTTGAAGATAACGGAAGATGATCCCTCTGTTTTGTAGTGATGAGGGTCGCAGGCCCCTTTCTCCTTGCCAGGAGGACTTTCCTGAAGAGCTTCTACCAGGAACCAGGGTGGAATGGGGCAGCCAGGCTTGAAACCAGTCACCTTCCCACAGCACGGGATGGGGCCACAACATTAGTAACAAAGAAACAGAATTTCCGGAGGATGAGGCCCAGAAATCAGGATTTTAAAAAAGATTCCCAGGTGCTTCTAATGTGCAGCCAAGGTTGAGAACCACCGGAGTAGAGGGATGGAGAGGGAGAAGATGGCGCCCTCTGGCGGGCGAGGGTGGAACCACCGGTGGCCGTGTCGCTCCCCCACGTCGCCTCTTGAGGGGCTTGAGGCTGGCTGGGGCCCACGTGCCCTGCAAGTGGTCTGGGCCACCGAAGTTTGGGCGGAAGGCGAGGGGATAAGTTACTAAAACTGAATTAATTCGTTTGTTCATCCATCATTCACTGGAAGGGCTCCTGTTAGAGCTCTTCCCTACCTCCTCCCACTTGCAGCCTCCAAAGCCCTTGGCACGTGCACGGTTGGAGGCGCGGGAGACCCGCCGGACGCTGGGAAAAGTAATCTCTCAGGGCTCCGTAGGGGGGAAGGCCGACCCAGCTACCCCCTGCGCACGGCTCAGCTCAAATATTTACCGCCAGCGACGCCGCTGATGGCTCATTGTATGCCCTGACTTTTGTCTCGGTGGGTCTCCGCGAGTCCCCTCCCGGCTGCTGCCCTCAGTGGGGGCCCAATCCACATCTGCCCCTTGGTCCTGGGGTTTCCCCGCCTGACCGGGCGCCCCGCGGATAGAACTAGGAATTCATATTTCTCCCTCCTCGCCCCCGTCTCTCCTCGATTCCCATTCCTGCAGCCTCAGCGCACAGTAGGAGCGCTGCCAATTCACTCGGCCACAGAGCGCAGAGGGGTGAAGGCGTCCACCGGGTCTGCAGAGCGCTGCGGGGAAAGGCAGGCCTGCCTTTGGTGCGGAGACAGGGAAGGACTCCCAGACGGAGCCCGAGTGCTTAACGCGGTCTCGACGATTTGCATTTGAAGGGTCGGCGGAGAGTCCGCGGCGCTTTGAACGCGGGCGCAGGAGGCGCGCGAGGGAGCGAGCGCCAGTCCCGACGGCCTGCGCAAGCTGGGGGGGATTTGAGGGGTCGGGGGTGGGCCCCGGGCGAGGGTTGCGTTTGGAAAGAGGCTGAAGGTGTGTGTTTGGGTACCCGCGAGGGTGTGTTTGCGGAGAGAAGCTGTGTTGGTGAGGAGTGTGTGTTTGTGTTTATAAGGAGAGAGAGAGAGAGAGAGCGAGAGAGAAGAGAGAGAGTATTTGTGTTTGCGAAGTGTGGGGGCGGCCGGGAAAGGTGGCCGGGCTGTCACTCAGCCATCAGGTTGACAGGCGCTCCCTCATCAGGGCCAGGGAGCTCTGATTGCAGATTCAAGGAAACAAAATAGCAATTGTAATTACGGGGCTTTGATAAGATAAAGGAGCGGGCGAGCTGGCTGGGAGGCTAGCAAGGGAGCGAGGGAGGGAGAGAGCAGCCTGCTGGGGCCCCTAAGGAGTATTTGCATCTGTCACTCACAGAGTGTGCCCAGGCTGTACCTGGGGCCTGGTTAGGGTGTGTCCCCATCTGCAGCCCTCTGGAGACACAGGCTTTTGGGGAGATGAGAAGAATCCCCCCAAACTGAAGAGGATCAAGTTCAGGGGAAGTTCTCCAAATGTAAAGGAATTCTGGTCCTGTAGAGGCAGGCCCTTTGGTAGGGGTTAAGGAGCAGGACTAAAACCCTGACCTCCACACTTTAGGCCCCAGATGCCCATCTTCTCTGCGGGAGAGAGAGGAGGGTGGGTTAAGATCACAGAGGTTCCGCCCAGGGCCTTCAGAACCTTTTGGGGACTCCAGAACCTGGTTGGATGGACCCTGATCAGAGCCGGGAGTTTGGCTTTCACCCCCACTCCAGGAAAGGCTGCTGCTCAGAGTGTCTCTGGTTGTGACTCCAGGACTATGTACAACGCACTAAGGGTAGGCGGGATGCCGGGGTCCTGCTCCCTGTTCTCATCAGACTGTTTTCAGAGGACTGGTCCCTGGTGGGGAGAAGGCCCTTCCCATCCTCTGCTCTCCATCTCTCCATTCATTCATTCATTCATTCATTCATGTATGCAAATAAACCTTTTCAAGGGCCTACTATGGACAGGCATGAGGTTAAGATGGTGAGTATCCCGCCTGCTTGAAGCAGTGCAGCTGGGGAGGTAGACACTCAACAGGTGTCCGTCAGACCTCTAACACGGAGGAGCACGATAAAGAAAAAGGGATGGTCTGGGCTGTGGGCACTGGAGCCCACCTCACCGGTCTCCCCACCCCCACCCAATGCAACCATCTCCCAGTGGGTTTAGCAAATAAATGGTTGTGTTTATGATTATTATCTGTTGGGCCAAGGGGTGAAGGCAAGTCTCCCTGGGGAAGCAGCCCACGGGCTGAGGTCTAAATGCTTAGCCAGTTTCCCCATTACTCGTTCATTGCATACGAACCGCAGAACAACCCTGCCCAGCTCTGTGCCATGAGCTGCCAGCTCCGAGCTACGAAGACATGGTCCTTGCCTGGAGGTCTGCCTGGACAAGAGCCAGCGGAGGGAACCGACTCCTGGAGGGAGTAACAGGTGGGCTCAGGAAGTCCACTCCTCTGAGGAGGGTTGAGATCTTGGGACAATCCTCGGACTCTTTTCCCACGTGGACACTGCTCAGGGCTAGCATTATGGCTGGGAGCGGGTGAAGGCAGGACACAGAGAAAGGACAGGTGGGCAGAACCTGGCTGTCTGCTGGAAAAAGGCCTGCATTCTGCCTCTGGCCTAATGGCTTCCCGAGACCACCCATCTCCTCCAGCCCAATCCCCAAAGACGAAGGGCCAGGGGTGCCGGGAAGGTGTGGTCAGAGGCAGCAGCTGGGCTGGGCATCAGCGACTCCACCTGCTGCTTAAAGTGCCCGTCCCAGGGCACCTCTGCCCACCAGCTGCTCCCAGAGAAGCACTATGGCTCCCGGGCTCCCTCTCCCCTCCACCTGGGAGGTGCGGTGGTGAAGCCAGGGGGGTCTGGGAAAGCTTAGACAAGCCCGTACCCTCTCCTTCGGCACTTCCCCCACCCCCGTTGACACAAAGCACCGGTCCCTGTCCAGGACACAGTAGGTGTGTAAATACCTCAAGTGCACACATGGTGAGACTCTGAGAGAAAGGCTGGCGGCCTGGATGAAGGCTCTTCCCCAGGAAAAGCAGCTGACAGTAGTTATTTTGCCCCATCAGCTTGCTGCTTTGGGGGTTGGCAGGGACTGGGGGGTCCTTGCCAGGGACTTCTGGGCTCCCTCACATAGGTGGTTCCAAGTTCCCCCCAAGTCTAGGCGGGCGT
>NW_006285779.1:3254055-3260828 GCF_000327345.1 Myotis davidii
GTAGCATTATAATGGCGTGTTGTGTATTTTTCAATTTCCTAAAGGTAACTGTTCAGTCCTCACCTAATTTTACACAGCATGTGAGGGAGCAGAGCCTGGTGACGGATCAGCTCAGCCGCCGCCTCATCCGGACCTACCAGCTCTACAGCCGCACCAGCGGGAAGCACGTGCAGGTCCTGGCCAACAAGCGCATCAACGCCATGGCGGAGGACGGGGACCCCTTCGGTAAGGCGGGGACCCCCTCGGTCAGGCGGCTTCGCGACCCACCAGCCCCAACTGCGTGGGCCAGGGGCCTGCAGGCTCCCAGCTCAGAAGGCAAGGGGTTAAGGCCAAAAACGCATGTTGGGGGTCAGCTGGAGAAGAGAGGTCTGGGGAAGGGACCTGGGGGAGTACTTGGCCCACAGGTGCCCCTTCCCTGCCCAGCAGATGAATGAATCTAGGAATTTCCCTTTACACCTCCCCCTTTCATACACCCCTCCCCAGCTGCAGGTGGAGGCAGAGGGTTCAGGGGGAGGGGGCCAGGTTTCAGGGAAGCTCTTGAAAGAGGATATGTCGCCAGGGCCCACAAAAGGAGAGTGGGAAAGAGAAGGGAGAGAAGTCCCCCCAACTCTCCCAGCTTGGGGGGGGGTTGGTGTGAACCTTTAAATGTGGTGATCAGAAGGGTCAATCACACATGGGAACGAGGCTCGGGAAGGGGCCCTCTCTGCTCCACTTACCCAGGAACCCAGGTGGTGGGTCAGAGCGGCTCCCTGTGGGGTGCTGAGTACAGGGAGCTGCTGCGGGGGGAGAGGCTGAGGACTGATTGATTTCTAAAACATTCAATATTCCTGCCTGGAAACAAGGCCAGTTTCCAGAGTCCTGATGTACCCGGAGAAAAGCAAGCCCTCTGGGCGGCTGGTGTTGTTTTTAGAGCGCGATTATTGTGAGTTTAAAAACCTTTAAATAATGACCAAGTTAAACAAGCATGAAAGGAGAGGGGAAGACTCTATTAAAATGTAATAAAAAGGTGAGGCACTTTAAGAGCTCAGAAGAAAAATGAAGAATGATATAAAACAGAAAAAGAACGAGCCCTTTTTCAGATGTGGAGTTTGAAAAGAGTTGCAAGTCTGTAAATGTTAAAAAAGAGGTTCAAGATTGTTCTCTATGAATCTCTGGAGAGACCCCCGCGTCTGGCAGAGCGATTAAAACTCTTCTTACTTTCACCTTTTTTAACATTTCCTGAATACTTTCTCCTCTTCTCGAGCCAGTTTGGGGGATCGAGTATGTCTCGCTGCATTTTTTCTGCGTCGACGTAGCTGACTTCCCTTCAAAGCTGGAGAAGGAGACATAATTTTCCTGGGATAAATCTGTCACTGGGTGGAAGAATAGGTTTGAAAATGTTAAGCTTTCCAAAAGCCTGGCCGGGAAAGCCGCTGTAAACTGCAGCCCCAGCTCCCCAGAAACATCCAGGAAGGAGAGTGGGGGCTCTTGACGGTGGGGGTGGGGGCGGCCTGCACGGTGGCCGAGCTCCCCCGCTGGGCTGGCAGGGCCAGCCAATCGGCCCTTTGTCCCTCCAAAGTGGCTGCTGGCTGCCCTTCTCAGCTTCCAAGGAAAGGGAACGGGTGCCTGCCTGGCTCCTTCTGGGTTGACTCCATCAGAGCAAATGGTCCGGCATCCCTGGGTTTCGGGGAGGGAAGAAGAGGCTGCGCTGGCCATGGAAGAACTCGTCTTCAACATCAGGGGGCTGGTGCCCGCTTCTCTCCTGAGGCTCCTTGGGCCCTGCTCGCCCAGCAGGAGTAGAAGCAGAGGGGCTCCAAAGCAGGGACCCAGGGTGTGCAGCCAGGACAGGAAGTGTCTGGAAAAGAGCAGCAGAGAGGTCCTAGCTGCTTCCTGATGGCCCCAGGAAGTGACGAGGGGCCTACTCCATCCCGATCTGCCCCGTTTGGCCAGAGTCCTCTGAGTGGGGTCCTCTCTTGCCCTTCGCCTGTCAGTGTCCTTCCTGGCCCTTAAACGCACCCTCTCCTTGCTCAGGAAGACGGACCAGGAAAGGGATGAGCAGACTGGCTGGATCCAGAAGGAGGTGGGTGGGAGGAGAGGTGACAGCTGCATTTCCCCTGGCTGACTTGGAGCCAGACTGGGGTCTTGGCTGCTGGGTCCCAGCCCTGTGCCTATGTGAAGGGGGTGGGTAGTCGCAGGCTGGACGCTGAGGGCTGTCTTGCTGACCTGGATGCCCATCTTCCCAGGAGTCTCAGAGGCAGAGGAGGTGCCACCTTGTCAGTGTGGGCTGGGAGGCAGCTCTGGGAGTCCCAGAGCCGCTTTCTCAAGGAGGGAAGAGGCCGAGCTCTGCGGTAGGGAGGGCAGGACACCCATCCCCTCTGTCCCAAAGGGCTAACTCAGCCCTCACCCCCTCCTTGGGGACAGCCTCAGAGGGAGGAGTTACCTAGTGAGTGGGGAGGAATTGGTTCTGTGGCAAGTTGGCTGTCTGAAGTCAAGGAGGAGGGGAGAGAAGGCATAGAATTCAGCTCCATGTTTCCTCTCCATACTGGGAGAAAAGTGTGCCTGGTCTTCTCCCTCCACACCCACAGGGAGGGCGGGTCACTGGGGTGAGAAGCCGAGCTGTGCTGGAGGTTGAAAGAGGAAAAACCGATGAGTTGTTGCTTTCTGGACACGGGTTGGGGACTTACGTGCCTGGGAAGCCCGGGGAAGAGGCAGGACCCTCCAAGCTGGTGTCTGAGTTCCGGCTGGGCTGTGTTAGGGAGAGCTGCGCCCTCCCTATCCCCTCCTCAGCAGGGCAGCAGTGGGGAAGGGCGTCGGGTGGGTGGCCAGGGATGTGAGTTAGAGCCCCAGGTGCCAGAAGCAGGAGGGAATGCTTTGACATTTAGCCTCAGGACTGGAGGTCACCGCTGCACCCAGATGTATATAATTATCTGTAGGCATGTGCACGTAATATTTTGAGTTGGAAAGATTCTCCTGGATCTTTTGAGTAGGAGGAGAACTCTAGTCATGAAGCCTTGACATAAAAGTCATTTACTGTCTGGTTTTAAGAGGCTCTTTTTAATTTGATGGCCCCAAAACCACTCTGCAGAGCCCAGCTGGGACACCATGATCTCGTCCATCCGCCTCTGTACACCGAGGTGAGGGGCCTGAGACCCGGCAAGGGGACCTGATCTCACCTAGGGGGCTGAAGCCCACCTCTTGGGTGCCTGGGCCTCCGAGCAGGTGCTGCTAGGACGTGGCACGTCTGTGGGCCAGCTGGGGTGAGGACATAGGTCAGTGGGGGGTCGGGGAGCTTCCAATCACCTCCTTCCTCTGTCCCGACAGCAAAGCTCATTGTGGAAACAGATACCTTTGGGAGCCGGGTTCGGGTTCGAGGAGCTGAGACGGGTCTCTACATCTGCATGAACAAGAAGGGGAAGCTGATTGCCAAGGTGAAGCCCCAGGAGGAAGGGGGCCAGGAGGAGGGGCCCGGGGGCCTGGGTAGTGGCTGGGCTGGCAGAGCTCCTCTAGGATTTCAACAAGGTGGGCAGAGGGCCACAGGGCCACCTTGGGGTTACCTAACGCTTGGGAGGGAGAGGGGAGGGAGAAGGGAACTGCTTGAGAGATGAAAAGCTATAAAGGCAAAGAGGGAGGAAGGAAGGCTAGGGAAGGGGCTTGGGGGAGGTTGGTAAATTCCATATATCTTTTTAACAAATCGCCAAATTGCTTTGCTATTATGTCCAATTACATGGTACCAGCATTTGGAATGTTCAGTAAGCCGCAGGCCCAGCCCCTCGGCCGAGCTCTGAAATGGCCCCATTAGTCACGGCTCCTCTCCAGCCTCGAGCTCCCGCTTGCTGGGCTTCTGGGGCTTGAGGCTCAGCGCCTCCTCGCAGGCCTCCCCTCCCCCATAGGGTGGCTGCCCAGGGGCCCTGGAGCTGGAATCCTCAGGGACTGAGGGGGGCAGCTGGGGAAACGGGTGCTAGCTGCTCAGGCCAGACTGGTGGGCAGGAGGCCAGGGCAGGCAGGGTCTGGGCCCCCTCTCTGCCTCTCTGTGTTGGGGCCCAGCCCTTTCGGTAGATAGCCATGTGTCACTGCTGCCCAGGAGGACAGGAAGTTGCCGGGTGGGCTGCGGGTTGTGAGGGATTAGAGAGCGGGTGCCCAGGCAGGGGGTGGGGCTGCAGCTCCTGCCCACCCTGCCATCTGCTGGGGTGCCCACCTGCTGTCTGGGGCCGCCTGCCCTCTGCCTCGGATGGGGGGGCTCCGGAGAGAGCCCAGTAACGCTGTGCCTGGCACTCCTACCTGCAGAGCAACGGCAAAGGCAAGGATTGTGTCTTCACGGAGATCGTGCTGGAGAACAACTACACGGCCCTGCAGAACGCCAAGTACGAGGGCTGGTACATGGCCTTCACCCGCAAGGGCCGGCCCCGCAAGGGCTCCAAGACGCGGCAGCACCAGCGCGAGGTCCACTTCATGAAGCGGCTGCCCCGCGGTCACCACACCACCGAGCAGAGCCTGCGCTTCGAGTTCCTCAACTACCCGCCCTTCACGCGCAGCCTGCGGGGCAGCCAGAGGACTTGGGCCCCCGAGCCCCGATAGATAGGTGCCTGCCCGGCCCCTCCTGCGGCTCCCAGCACAGAGATTTCTCGGGGGAGCACAGACAGAGAAACTCAAGCAAGATGAGGTCTGCGCCACTGAAGGCTGGGGAGCAGCTGGGGAGCCCCGGGTTCTAGTTGTTGATAATTGTTTGCTGTTGGTTTTTTTTTTTTTTAAACAAAAGAGAGGCTCTATTTTTGTATTCCACTTGGCTGTGGTGTCTTCTTAACTCTTAGGAAGGCCGGTTAGTGGCCCAGGAGTCGGGAGGTGGGGTGGGGGGGACTTTTCTAATCCAGCAGAGTTGCTCCTGAGCCCCCAATGCCTGCAGAGCAAGCTGGCCAGGCAGCCAGGAACTCCACTGCACCCCCAGGTGGGGGCAGGGAGGAAAGGGTAGGCACTTAGGCCAGGTGTTTTAAGGGTGGGTGTCAGTTGGGGGAGGTTGTGTATTAGTGCTATTAAATGACTAAAATATTTATTTAATTTGCATATTAAAATGTGTGTTGGTGGGTGAGTCCTGCTGGGGTCCATCTCCCTCCCCCTGCTCGGCCCCAGCTGGCGGAGGGGGAGGGGGCTGGGAGACGCAGCAAATCAGGCCCCATCTCTGAGTGTAGCCTCCGTTTAGCCTCAGGCCCCATGTCTGTCTGCTGTCTCCATCATTGTCACTGGAGGGTTTTCCTGGGAGGACAGGAGCAGGGAAAGGAGCATGAAGAGGCTCTTAGCTGGTCCTGGGAGACATGGACTTCCTAGCTTTTAACAGGATTTATTGCTAACACTTCCCCAGGCCACCTCTGGGCCAGAAATGATGACTCTCCTAGGACCAGAGCTGCGATCATGGACTCAATGAGTCTAGAAGAAGTGCCTCTGTGTGTGCCTAGGTCTGTGAGAGACAGGAGGTGCCGAAGCTCATTCTTTCTGAGTATCAGACTCCAGAAAATGAAAGAAAAGAGCAGCTGCCGGGGTCCAAGGTGGGGGGATGTCAGAGGGGAGACCTCCAAGGCTGGTGTTGACAATTGTGACACAGAACAAGTGTTAGCTTTCGGAGATCTGGTTAGAGAGCTGTGAGCAGAAGGTGCTGAGCTCAGGTGCTGCAAGAGTCCAGGGACGATGGTTTAGGGAGAGGCTGCCACCCTTGGAGAGATGGGGCTTGAAGGGAAGGGAACTGGGCATGGGATGGGAAGGGAAGCAGAGGTTGGGCTAGTAGAGCAGGTCCTGGTGTGGGCCAGGGGACGGCCCATGGCGGTGGAGGGGTGGGTGTTTGGATGTGGATTGGTGACACTGGTCTCATACCACGCCATGGTATGGTATGATGAAGAGCCCAAACCCAGAAGTAACAGGTCTCCTGAGGGCAGAGCTGGCCCAGTCTTTATAACTGAGGCCCTCCCATGCTAGCTGCTTCTGCTACCTTCTTTGAGGGTGCCCAGTTCCTAGGACAATCCAGAAACTTCTTCCCTCTGTGCTTCTGTTCTTTGGCACCTCCTTTGGAAGGGGAGCACCCCAAGGTTTTCTAAACACATAGGTCTCCCAGAGTTGCAGCCGCAAGTCCCAGGCTCAGGCCCTCCAGGTGGATCAGGAATTCCAGGGTTCAGTGGAAAGCCTGGGAGTAGTGAGATTGGGGATACCCTGGGGTTTGTCCACATCACTTCTTTTAGCCTGCTATGAGGGTGAGGGGCTCTGGATACAATAGGTTTGGTTTATAGACACTGGCACTTGGGGAGGGGGGCCGTAGACATCTCTCTTCCAGCTCCCCAGCTCTTCGTGCCTCCAACTCTGCTCCATCTCCTCCCCTCCCCCTTTAATTAATTCTGGGTGAGCAGCCTGGCTTTATTGTGCAAGGAGCTGGGGTCTCACTGTGGGAAAAGTCACACCTTCTGAGCAGCTTCTGATGCCATGCAAATGAAGAGTCCGTCCAGGAAATGCTTTCATCTGCAGGGCCGCCTGTCCAGCCCCCGGCCCAGTAATTACCCACATTTCATTTGTTTGAGAGCAATTCCTGGGGGAAGCCAAAGGACAGGAGGGAGTCTGGGGTGGGGTGGAATGTCAGACTCGCCCTGCCTGTGATCCTGGCCACAAAGTGGGGCCAGGCTGGGCCAAGGCTGGTCACTGGTTAGGCCAAAGCTACCCGTGAAGCCTCCAGGCTAATGATGCCTGAGTGCCCAGAGTGGTGGGATGGAACTGTGCTATGGCTGTGATAAGGGAGAAGAGGTGGGCTGGCCACAGAGCTG
>NW_006285779.1:3260851-3287144 GCF_000327345.1 Myotis davidii
ACTGGAAGTGGACAGGACGGTGGGCATGTGGTCCATGAGACTGCCTGAGGCGTTGGGAAGGGGTTGAATCCCAGCAGGACCCCAGGCCAAGGTGCCATGGGGCAGAGCCCAAAGCGGTAGGCGAGGCCGGGCTAGGGCACCCACCACCTTGTTTATCTTTGAGCTGCTGCCTCCACAGAACCCTCGCTAATGGGGTTTTACAGCCCACTCAAGCTGCAACTGGCCAAGAATCAATCATTACCGGCACTTAGTGGTTTGATAGTTAACAGCCTGAACTGAAGCCAAACTGGTTGTTAACTGTGATAACAACTGATTTCAAGGGCTTATTGCCGGCCCAATATGCTCAGCCCATTTATTTCGGGGAAAACAAGCAGGGAGCTGCTGCAAGGCCCAGAAAAAGGAGGAGGGCTGCGCTCTCCTCAGCCAAAAGGCCTGCCAGCCCGTCTTGGAGAGGGCGCTGGCTGAGGTCTGCATGGAGGCTTCCTCTCCCAGAACCCACTGAAGACCAAGGTGCGGCCCAGGTGATCCCACGGCAGGCCCCCTCAGTCCGCCCTCCCTGGTTCTCACCCATCCTGGTCTCCCACCTTCCCTTCTCCTCGTCTTCCTGTAGCAGCACTTCCCATGAGGCCCTCACAGGCACAGATTCGCCATGAGGAGGAGCCCAGGCTTAGGGACCAGGCCTCTACGTGGAGCTGGACCCCCCATTCCTTCTTCCTCACCAGGGCTCCAAGTCCAAGCCAAAACCTTGCCTCTCATTTCAAAGCCAGCGAAGACTCCACCCAAACCTTGAGTAGAAAGAAGGAGCAAGAGTTCCCTCCTCTTACTCCACCCGGTCCTGTCTATCCCTGCCTCCTACCCTCAGTCAAATGGCTGACGGTGGGCTACTGCTACGGCACCAGCAAAGGACCAGAAGTTCTCCACTGTTTACAGACAGACCACGTGAGGCCCAGAAGCCACATAGCTAGTGCCAAAGCGAGTACTAGAAATCAGGTCTTAAGTCTCAGACCCAGGCTGCTTCTGGAGGACTGTAGGTCCTTCCCTAACTCCATTCATTCATTCACTATTTATTGAGTGCCAAGTATGTGCTAGGCTCTGATCTGATTAAGGGAGAAGCAGGGAATAAGAGACAAAGCCCTGTCATTATGAAGTTCATATTCTAGTGGTGGGGGTGGGGGATGCCGAGCAAACACTGTGTAGAATAGCAGATACTGACAACCGCTACAGAGCAAAATGAGGCTGAAAGGTGGTGTAGGGGAGGAGCAATTGTAAATAGGCTGGTCAAAGAAGGCCTCACTGAAAACTTAATGCTGGAGCAGGCAGCTGATGGCGGTAAGGCATCAAGATATCTGGGGGCCCTAGCTGGTTTGGCTCAGTGGATAGAGCGTCAGCCTGCAGACTGAAGGGTCCCGAGTTCAATTCCAGTTGGGGGTGCATACCCAGGTTTCAGGATCGATCCCCAGTGGGGGGCAGTCAGGAGGCAGCCGATCAATGATTCTCTCTCATCAATGATGTTTCTATATCTCTCTCCCTCTCCCTTCCTCTCTGAAATCAATAATAATAATAAAAGATATCTGGGGAAGAAGCCATTAACGTAGAGGGAACAGCAAGTGCAAAGGCTTATTGCATTAGGGGAAGAAGAAGGATACCAGTGTGGCTGGAGCCAAGTGAGGGAGGTTATGAGTGTGTGTGTGTGTGTGTGTGTGTGTGTGTGTGTGTGTAGTGGAAGGAGTGGATGGAGGTGCAGAGAATGGTAAGTCAGATGACTAAATACTCAAGTGGAGATGTTGAGTAGGCAATTGTGTATGAGTCTGGAATTCAGGGGAGAGAGGTCTAGAATGAAGATATACATTTGGGAATGTTCAGCACACAGGTGATTTTTAAGAGCCAAGCGATGGAATGGATTACCCAGGGAGTGAGGATAAATAGAGAAGAGAAGAGCTCCAAGCCTGAGCGTTGGTATACGCTAAACATTTAGAGGTCAAGGTGAAAGGGGAAACCAGCAAAGAAGGCTGAGGAAGTGTGGCCCATGAAATAGATGGGAGGAAAACCAACTGATAAAACGTGAGTAGACTTGGTGGTATCCTGGTGATAAAGACAAAAGAACAATTTCTGAGCATGAAGCTTTTAAGTGGGATTAGGGGAGAGCATTACTGTCAATAACTGTTTCCCTTCCTCCCACCTCCACTAACCGAGGGCCAAGAGGAAGCAGCCAACAGAGTTGGTTTAACCCAGGAGTCTCCTTGACTCTTCCCTCAGCCTCCCACTGCCTCTCATCCTGTTCCCTTTCCCTCCAGAGCATACCTCAAATCCAATACATCTATTCTACTCATCGACTACTACCACCCTGCTCCAAGCCAGCTTCAGTCTTGTCTGGCTCATGGCAACAGCTCCCTAATTGCTCTCTCTGATTCCTCTCTTATCCCCCTACAATCCTTTCTGTACTCGGTTTGCACAAATTTTAAAACATGTGGTCCCATCTGCCCTAACCTTACCGCTTCTCTCCCACTCACCCACTGCCTTCTGGCCACACTGTCTTCCAGCTCATATCTGCCTCAGAGCCTTCGCACTTATTCTCTCTGCTTGGAATGCTCTTCTAGATAGTAGGATGGCTAACTGCTCATTATGTAGATTTCTGTCATCACTCCCTGCTTTATCCTGTATAATAAAAGGCTAATATGCAAATTGTCCCCTAGACCAGGGGGCAGGGCTGGCCGGGGGGAAGGGCTGCAGGTGGTTAGGATGAGGGGGCCTATTGGGAGTGGGGCTGGCTGGCCAACCTCCTGCATCCTCTCCCCCTGGCCAGCTGGCCTGATCAGCCCTGATTGGGCGGGCTGACCGGAACCCACCCATGCACAAATTCGTGCACCGGGCTTCTAATTTTGTTATATATATGTGAATCACATGATTGTACAGACAATTACAGAAAAGTCTGTCAGTGTTTTCTTCTTTTTGTTCCTGGGATAGTGGCTTCACCACTATCTTATTTATTTACTTAATTAAAAAAACTTTAAAAAGTTCCTTCCCCCCCTTTAAAAAAATATTTGTATTGATTTCAGAGAGGAAGGGAGAGGGAGAGAGAGAGAGAAACATCAATGATGAGAGAGAATGATTGATTGGCTGCCTCCTGCCCACCCCAGTGAGCCCACAACCAGGGCATGTTCCCTGACCGGGTATCGAAACCATGACCTCCTGGTTCATAGGTCTATGCTCAACCACTGAGCCACACCGGCTGGGGCCCCTCCTCCCCTTTGTCAACCACCAGCTTGTTCTCTATATCTATGGATCTGTTTCTGTTTCATTTTACTTATTCATTTATTTTGTTTTTTTTTAGGTTCTGAAATAAGTAAAATCATATGGTATTCGTCTTTCTCTGTCTGACTTATTTCCTTTATTTAGCACCAGAATACCCTCTAGGTATATCTATGTTGCCGCAAATGTTTATTGTATTTATCACTATCTGATATTATCCTGTTGTTTATGTATATATTTGCTTTTGGTTTCTGTATCTCTCCCAAGAGAGCGGAAACTTTGACTTGCTCATTGATGATTATCCAGTGCCGGTATGTTGTAGGTATGCAGTAAACATTAGTTGAAGCAATCAACTGATAAAATGTGGGTAAACTCGGAGGTGCTGAGTGGAGGAGGTGGTTTGGGAGTTCTCTGTATCTAGGACTTGGGTCAGGCTTTAGGAAATGGAAGGCCAGGGAGACTTGAGAAGAGTCCTGGGATGGAGGACCCTCTGAGCCCATCCAAGACATGCATGATTTTACTAAAAGAAGGTCCAAGGCTGCCTGCCCAGGCTCACCCCCATTTCCTCAAGCTGCAACCACGTCTCAGAATCTGGACAAACGAGTAACTAAGTAGGGCCTGTTGGGATGAACGTCTCAGAACCTCCCCAAATTCTCCTTCCTTCCCTGCGACTGGGTTTCCATAGCAACCAGGGGACTTCAAAGGAGAGAGTGAAGGGGAATTAAGAGCCAAAGAGAGCAGAAGAAAGAGGAGGAGTAAGTGGTAGCAAGACAGATGGGGAGCTGGCAGGAACTCCAGGGGGACCCCCAAGTCCCACATTACTGTGGAGGGTTGTGCCAATCAGGTCGCTTTGGTTGTCTCTTCCCCATCTGGATCTCTTGCTGACCCTGAAGGATGAACTGTCCGTTTGGGCAGGCCCAGCGCTAACCCTCATGCATGTCCCCCGCCTACTGGCTGGCAGACGCTGAGAGGGCTCAGGCTCAGTCCCACAGGCCCCAGTCCCTCTCTCAGCAATGCGAAACGAGCGGGAGCCACTGGGTTGAACTGGGGAGCGGCGTTTCTTTCCCTTCCTTCCTTAGCTGGTGCGGTGTACTGGTAGGATGGGGAGGGCACACAGGGGAGGGGAGTCAGGGCATTATCCTATGTCAAACAGCGCCCTTGGCTTTTGCACTTGGGCATAAGGATCGGATGGGTTGTAGCTGGGGCCCTGGCTGGAGGGGCTCGGAACAAAGGCCCAGGACTGGACACTGCTTTGAGAGGGCGAGTCCAAGCCTGGACGGGTTCTCTGTGTGGTTTGTAGCCTCCTGCTGCCTTGAGCCCAGCAGATCAGAAGTGCCTGGGAGTGGCAGAATGGCAAGCCCTTGAGGAGGCAGGGCCCTGGGCCCTGAGACCCAAGCGGACTGCCCAGAGAACCAGCCAGTGGCTTCCAAGGGTGGGAGTGGCCAGGGTCAACACCAAATTCCAGCTGTCCCTCTGTCTGCCCCCAGGCTCACAGCTCCCAAACTCAGGCCTCAAACCTCTACCTTCTTGGACTGCTTCCTGTTTCTAGCTGCCGACATTTAATCATTTCAGTTGGACAAACATCACCAACTCTTGTGAAATCTTTCTTCAGAGAAATCCCCCTCTCCCATCACAACCTGCCTCTGGCCATTTAACGTACTCCCACCTCATTTCCCTGCCCAGCATCTCTGTGGGCGGCTTTGTCCCCGCTCCCCTGCCCCAGCTCCCACAGCCGGCAGTCATGAAGAGCACACTCATAAAACATTCATCGTGGGTAATACACCATGTAGGGTCTGCCAGATCCCTGCTCCGATAGGAGAGGCTGGGTCAGTCGGATGCCGGGTCTTAGGCTTCTGAGGGTTTGCGCTGACTTTTCTACTTGGGCTCAAGTTCCAGCCACTTCCATTAAGCCAGGCCTGATCCTCCCTGGTGGGGTGGAGGGTGGGGGGACCTGGGCAGAGGAGAAGACGGGTTTCCTGAGAGGAGGTGCTAGCAGCCCAGGGAGGGAGAGGTAGTTTCTAGGGTGCTCCTAGGTGAGGCATGACTGGTAGCTGGGGTTCTGAATAAAAGCGGGAAGACAGGGTGGAACCATGACCAAAGGCTGAAGCCCCAGGTTGACGCTGAGAGAGGAGGGTCAGAGCCTAAGCGCTAGTGTCTGGAATTGTGAGTTTTGTCCTGGGGACCTTGGTAAGGCGGGAGGGTACGGAGGTGTGTGAGGGAGGGAGGGACCGCTTCCAGGAGCCTGTCCCAGGACGCAGGCCTCCATGTGGGGGCACTTTCCTCAACCAGCAGTGTGGGTGGGGAGGGGGAAGGGAAGGGGAATCTATTACTGTCCTCAGGCCTCAGTGATGTCAGAGGAGGAATTCAGAGCCATGGCTACAGGAGCAGCCAGAGGTCAGCTGTGGCTGGGCAAGATGGTTAGGAGTAGGACTTTGGAGTCAGACAGAACTAAGCTTGAATCCTGGCTCCCTAACTGTTTAAACGGAGTCATTTCACCTCTCTAGGCCTCAATTTCCTCACCTGCAAAATGGGGTTTGTACTCTCCCGTATAGAGTTGTCATGAAGATTAGAGTTTCCAGGAGAATGAAAGGTGTCTAGCCAACAATGAAAGGGCCGTACCAACAATTCCTAACAAATGGTGGCTACTGTGGGGAGGGCCTCTGGGGGAGAGTTGGGCCAGTTGAGCTAAGTCCCTGCAAGCCCAGGTTTGCATAGTGATGTCGTTAAGTGGCACCACGAGGAGCCAGGAGAAAGGCAGAGTCTCCAGGGAGCTGTTGTCCCAGCGCCCGAGGTAGTAGGAAGCCGGGTGAGATAAAGGGCAAGGTTCTTCATGCACCTAAAGCCTGACTTCATCCAAGCAAGTGAGCCAGCCAAAGGCCTGGGGCCCTGCAGACTTAGGAGTACTGGGGGGCAGATACGATGTGTTCTGCAGGGGGGTGGTCTGCCTGGTCACTCAGAGGCCAGCGTGCAGGTCCTCACCACCCTGCTCCTCAGACCTGGGCTGGCCTCCCCTCTCCCAACCCCCAAAGCAGCCCACACAAATTGGGGAGAGAGTCAAGTGTGAGTTGTCTGGATTGGAAAGAATGGAAGAAGAGGAACACAGAAAACACAGAATCAACATTCAAGGCTTCTTAACTTTCCTTCCAGCCAATGCCAACGTTCCCTTTCCCCAGGGCCTTGCACTAACATGTGAGAAGTTGATTGGGCACTTCCTCTATGCCAGGCATTAAAGCAAGTGTTGGGAAGCAATGGTGAGCAAGCCAGATAGACCTGTGACTTCCACAGCTTCCCGTGTCACACAGATGACCCGGTAGCCAATTAGGTGGAATGAGGTGTGGAACAGGCTGAGACAGAGGAGGAGCAAGGGAGGTGTGCGGAAGGAGGGCTCAGAGTTAAGGCAGCCTCGTGGGAGAAAGGACCTGGTTCTGATGGAGATCAGCCCAACTCATTTCAGTCTCAACTTCATGCCGTGTACACCGAATATTGAGTTGCTGGAGATGAAGGGGAGACAAGGCCAGGTCCCTGCCCTTGGGTGCCTCATGTATTGGGGTTCACAGACTAGTAAACCTAAAGGTGTCACCCCACATGGTGTGAGCAAAGAGTGGGTGAGACCAGGCACTCCACTTGACCGAATCATAAAAGCGATCGCAGAGAAGCAGAAGTTGAGAATGAGCAGCTGCGGCATCCTCAGAGAAATTCATCTTTCGTGCCCCGTAACTTCCTTACGTAGAAGGTGGAAGGTTTGAACTAGAGTGTTTGTTTTCAAAAAAAATATTTTGACAAGAGCAGCTGATTTCAGGAGGAAAACCTGTATAGAAGCCCATTCCATAGAAGAGATGTAAACGAAGCTTGTTTTGGTGGCTCAGGGCTTGGGGTCCCCTCCATTTCCTCCGTGTCTGACATCTTAGCTCGGGCAGGTGCTGAAGGAGGGGGAGGGTCGGAGCCCTTCGGGCTTCACTGAGGCAACCAGAGGGAGAGGATGCAAGGGCCGTCCAGAGAGGAAGGGCTGGGTGGGCTCCAGGCCCCCTGTCCAGGGCCACCCGCTTGGCCCCCCCCCTGGGAAGGTGCCTCCAAGACGAGCAGCTGAGCCCGCGCCTGCTCAGAGCACCTGGACAAGGGGGGCTGTTCTCACAGCTTCTTGGAGAGGCTCCTGTCTCTTCCTGCACTGACCACTCATACCCAGGGATTATCTTAACCAGAAACTTCCATTCGGAGCAAAGCTCCCAGGAATGAAACCCGAGCTGCTCCCAGGCTGACTGGGAAGTGGCTGGGAAAGGGAGGGAAAACTTCCAAGGCACTGGGAGCCTCAGGGAGGCCATGAAACCCGAAGACAAACGACCAGCCAGTGGACTGGTGCTGTGGAGCTGCCACTGCCTTCTGCAGAACCAAAGGACGGGCTGAGCCGGGTGGGAAAATGAGGGGGAAGTGCACCCCCCGGGCTTTTCAAGGGGAGAGTAATTGGTGCACCTGTGGCTAGGGCCAATATCCCCTGTGAGGCCCTCAGGGCTGGCCTGCAGTCACTCAAGCTGCCCCCCTCCCTTCCCTTACCCTCCCCACCCCCTCCCAGCTGCTTCCCCTTCTCCAGTGGGCCGCTGGGGCGGTCAGTGAGCCCAACGGAGGGGAGAAGCGTAATAATGACATCGGGCACCCAGGTGCCAGGTGCTGCATCTTCAGTCTGTTCTTAGCCTCACGACAGCCCTGCCAGATCACACTCCCAGTCCCGTTTTACCGCCGGCGACATTAAGGCTAAGGGAAGTGAAGCAGTTTGCCCCAAGTGATAGAGCTGGTTAGTGGTTGACCTTAGGATCTGAACCCAGGGCTTTCGGTCTCTGACGTGCTAAAGTGTCTTCGGCCACTGCAGGCTCTGCAGCCTTAAATCCCGCCGCAGAGCCCAAGGACCTTAGTGAATTTATCCTAAACTCAACCCCCTCCCTCCCTGCCTCTAAGGATTCAGATGTAGGTTAAAAGGCACCCTAAGGCCTTTGAGATGTTCTGGGAGCCAACAGGGAACCTGCGGCTCCACCCTCCAGAGCAGTTCCAGGCCCTCCATTGGCTGAATCGCCTCGTCTTCTGTCTTCCTCTTCCGAGTAAGGGAGGCGCTTAGCTGAGCTACTCCTTTGCCTCTGCGCTGCTCCGAAGACTGACTTTGAGTCCCAATCCAGCGGAATGCTCCCTTTTGGAGGATCCTTGGACCTGAGCTGACCTGGGAAAAGGGCGAAGGTGAGGTGGTTGGGCTGGCTTCCAGGGACCAGGCTATTGACTAGGCGTGGGAGTCCCTGCAGTGCTGCTGCGTGGCCGGCGGCTTCGGGCTCTGAGGGGTCGTTCGGCTGTGCTAACCGCAGGCTGTGGCCCGCTGACTCGCCTTTCACCTCCGCCCCCCGAGCTCAGGCTTCCTGACTACCCTCTGGACCAGCACCAAGGGCCAGCTCTGCTCCACAGGCAGACAGAGATCCTTCCGGCTCCTGCTCACTTCTCCTCATGTGGGCATCGTAAGGCCTGGCTTCTGGCTGCCATTAGTGACTGGGACTTGGGCTTAGAAACTAAGGATACCATGTTCACGGATCAACGTAGAGTCACGGTTTGTCATGGCTATGCTTGGGCCTGTGCAGTTAGTAACGGTGGCAACTGAGAATGGTAGCAGGCGAGGCAGCAGGGCACCTCCCAGCTCGGGGGGGCTGCCTCCTTGTGGAATGTGGGTCTTACTATCATTCTTCCCACTGCCACGCACCCAGCCCTGGGCTCCACTTCACTGCTCATCCACAGGGAAAGCAAGGACTTTGTTCCTGTTCTGGGAAGTTTACAAAGAGAAACTAGATCCACAAAGGATGGTCTGATATCAAATAGGCAATTACAAATGGGTGTGTTTTTCAATGTTATTCCAACTATTCAGTGCAGATGGATCAGATAATGTCATTACCATTTAAAGATAAGAAAATTAAGGCATATAAGTAATGTCAATATCGACACTGAGGCCATCCTCATAAATGTTTTAAGCTAAGTGCTTAGGTCCCAAGACTACTGTGTGTGTGTGTGTGTGTCTGTAGTATGATTGCATAAATATTCTTTAGTGAGTGCCGTATGTTTCAGGCACTGTGCTTACATACATTATTTCAGTCATTCCTTCTATTGACCTTCTAATGACTCAATGTATTCGGCATCGATTCTGCATTTACAGAGGAAGAAAGTTGAGGTCAGCAGCGTTAAATAATGTCTCTGAGCCACACAACTGGCAAGTGGCTGAGCCAGGATTTGAAGCCAGATCTGTTGATTCCAGTCTTTCTACTCTGCAAAGCACAACAGTAACTAACAATGCAGAGCAGAATGTAATAGAAAAAGTGACCTAAGACAGGTACCAACAAGATGTTAGGGAGTTCCGGAGAGGGAAGATTCCCCTGGTTGAAGGGAAGAAGCATTGGGGAACAGAGATTTACTTGCCCTAGGTCCGTGGTCGGCAAACTGCGGCTCGGCAAAGTGCAGCTTGCGAGCCACATGCGGCTCTTTGGCCCCTTAAGTGTGGCTCTTCCTAAGCCTTAGGACGAACCTAATTAAGTTAATAACAATGTACCTACCTATATAGTTTAAGTTAAAAAAATTTGGCTCTCAAAAGAAATTTCAATCGTTGTACTGTTGATAGTTGGCTCTGTTGACTAATGAGTTTGCCGACCACTGCCCTAGGTTATATAGCTGATTAATCTGGAGTCAGAGGTGAAATTCAGGTGTCTACAATCCAAAATCAATACCAGTTTTGAATACTACTGACAATAAAACTTTGAGAGGGATTCACCTCAGCTCTGTCTTGTTGAAGAACACATTCTGAAGTGTTTGGCAGTCCCTAAGAACCTGTGTGAAATTTGAATGAACTAGAAGCACATGTGGGAAGTGGAGAGCAAACCACCTCCTCTCTCGGGAGCTGAGCAGCAGCAGGACTTTCGCGACTTTTCTGGCAGGCCGAGACCCCCTTCCCTGTCCCCAAAGGTTGGGGCTCATTCTGTAATCTCTCCACTACAAAGCAGCCAGAATAAAAATTCCTAAACAAAGCCAAAGATTTCTTTCAAGTCACCTGCTTGCTCAAAATCTCCCTTGTTTCTCCTTGCCCACGGGATAAAATTCATAATGTGGCCACAACTTTCCAAACTTATCTACTTCTACTTCCCCGGGAGATTCTAGTGATACAGATCTCTTTACCATTTCCCATGCATTTGTCTTTTCCCATGTTGTTGCCTCTGCCTGGATGAAAGCCTGCATATCCTTCCAAACCTGTCGTCTCCCCATTGTTTCGCAGGCAGTCTTCTGTGGCCTCACATATAATAGGTGCTTCATCAATTTTGGTGAATGAATAAATGGAGTCCAATCTGGATGCCTTAATGCTTGGTCTTGCCATTAGGGGGCAAATAAGAGGGCTGTAACCACGTTCTGAGGAGACTTGACCAACAATCTCCCGAGTTTTGGACCCTTCGGAGGTTAGAGGTAGTTTTAGAAAAGAAATAATAATAATAGCTGCCACTTATTAAGTGCTTACTGTCTACCAGGGACTGTGCTAAAGCCCCTTATACGCCTCATCTCATTCTCACAACAATACTCTGTGGTAGTTGTTATCTTCATGAGGATTTTATCTCGTAAATAAGTCAGTGTCCCTGCTTTACAATTGGAGAAACAGGTTCAGAGAAGTGAAGGAACATCTTCCTCTCACAGTTATGCAGCCAGGATTTAAATTCAGATCTGTTGGCCTTTGAACCCAAGCTCTTCATGCCCAAGCTTTTCTGTCTCTGATGCTCCAAGTGTAAGCTTTTTCTTCTGGATTAAGGGGGAACCAAGTGCCATTGCTCCTTCTGCCTGGTGAGAAGCCACGGGCTGCGGGTTCCCAGCTGTACGGCTTAGGCAGGGTCTGGGGTCGCACCAGCAGCTTCAAGTGATCAGAAGTCCCTGTTTGGTGTTTGTCCTGAGACCTTGACATGCACCCCTGGGGGGAAGGGGTCACTAATCATTACTTATGACCCCTGAAATGGTCTAGGCCCGTGGTCGGCAAACTGCGGCTCTTGAGCCACATGCGGCTCTTTGGCCCCTTGAGTGTGGCTCTTCCACAAAATACCACGTGCAGGCCGCACGTACAGTGCAATTGAAACTTCATGGCCCATGCGCAGAAGTCGGTATTTTGTGGAAGAGCTGGTATTTTGTGGAAGAGCCACAGTCAAGGAGCCAAAGAGCCGCATGTGGCTCATGAGCCGCAGTTTGCCGAGCCACAGTTTCCCGACCACTGGTATGGCCATGAAGTTTCAATTGCACTGTACGTGCACGCCCGCACGTAGTATTTTGTGGAAGAGCCACACTCAAGGGGCCAAAGAGCCGCATGTGGCTCGCGAGACGCGGTTTGCCGACCACTGGTCTAGGCTGACGGCTAAAGAAAAAAAAGAAAAGGAAAACAAAACAAAACCAAAAACTGACTTAGGATTGACTGGGGATTCCCTCTTCAGGTTACAGGCACTTTGTTAGGAAAATAAAACCCCTCATTGGAAGCTCATAAGGACTTCACTTTGAGGACTGAACCTGGGTTCCAGCCTGGCTTTTGTTCCTGACCAGCTGTGTGACCTCGGTCAAGGAGTTTAACCTTATAAGCCTTTGTGAGTGGACAGAAAAATGGGCAAGAACACAGTGCACTTAGGAAGGCAAGATCCACATGACATCCAGAGAACGGGAGTCTGAGCTGGAGTGTAGGTCACCCAGGAAAGAGGCTCCAGAGTTGCTAGTGGCTCTGTCCTCAGGAGCTGCTGAGGCCGAGAGGCACAGGAACCACGGGGAACGGGAGAGGAAATCATAGACAAAGGAAGCATCCTTTTTCCTCCTGCAAGATGCCCAAGGAAGGCCCCGTCACAGTCCTTCTGGAAAGTCGAGCAGTGGGCATCTAGGAACTCCCAGCTTCAGGAAGAACTAACTTTCTCCTTCCTTGGGCCTCCCTGTACCCAGTACACTCTTCTATCTCACAAGTGCTTGCACTTCCTTTTAGTTAAATGTCAACCTTCTTAGTAGAAAGTGGACTCCTCGGAGGAAAGAAACTTGACTCCATCTATATGATCCTCAGCCCCTATACTGACTGGCTGCAACGTAGGCATCACATAATTGTCTGATAAGTGAACAAATGGATGAATGGATAAGGCTCAGGTGAGTGGGAAGAGGTCCAATATCACAGAGTAGAGAAAACCTTTAAAGCTCATTACAAAAGAGGAGGTACATTCAAGAGGAAACAGGATCGCAAATAGGCTTGGGATATTTAGGAGCAGAAAAGCTAAAAAGAGCTGAGAACACCAATTCATATGGTCCCTGGGGCTGCCAGTGGCCACAGAATCCTTGATGGGGTAGACTCTATAGGCCATTCTCAGGCTCCTCGGAGAAGGTGTAAAGGCAGATGGCACACACAGTATGTCTTGGTTTATACATATAGGGTGGGACAAAAGCAGGTTTCAGTTGTTCATAGGGAAAAGAATACAATAATAAATAATAGTATGAGAATAAACCCTGTGTTTTGAGTACTCACAACTGTGAACCTACTTTTGTCCCACTTTGTATTTCCCTAAGGTAATTATTAATACCTCACAAGTGTCTTGGTCCTGGCTTGAATGACAAACTTTCTTTTTTAGGTGGTATCTATCGTCCCCCCCCCCAATCTTTGTTGTTGTTGTTGAGATATAATTCATAAACCACAAAATTTACCCCTTTAAAGTGTACCATTCAGTAGTTTTTAGTTTATTGGCAAAGTTGTGCAATCATCACCACTATCTAATCGCAGTACTTCTTTTCATTACCCTACAAAGAAACCCATACCTATTTGTGGTCACTCTCCATTTCCCCTGTAACCCCTAGAAACTTCTAACGTACTTTCCATCCTTATGGATTTATCTATTCTGCACAATTCATATATTTAGATTCATACAATATGTGGCCTTTTGTGTCAGGCTTCTTTTACTTAGCACAGTATTTCAAGGTTCATCCATGTTACAACATGAATAGGTACTTTGGACAATACATTATTTGGTCACTCTACATATGGCTGTTAATCATATTGTAGCCAGTGCATTGTGGGTGTTTCCTTGGAGCCAAAGAGGAATTGAGATGAAGGAATCAGGCTCAGATTGTCTTACTGAAGATGCTATTTGGTTGGCTCAAGGCACAGTAACACTGAGAGGGGATAAAGCAGAGAAGGAGCCTCATTTAGGATACTGGACTCTTGAGTTGGCATTTGTATTGACTTTGAGATCCTTGACTCCCTGACAGTCGTTACAGAGAACTGGCAACAGTCGAATCTATTGCAGCTTCTTGGAGAGAGCAGAGCTTAATGCATTAAAAAACGAGCCGCGGAGAAATGAGCCACAGGCTCTGGATTTGAGCATTTGCTCAGCCACTGGCTTTGCATGTCTTGAGTAGATCCCTCCATTTCTAGTCTCTGTAAAACGAGTGCAGTGATAATAAGGAAAATCCCAAAGCTATTAGTTTTTAAGACACTTCACAGAATCTTCCAGTATTCTCTGGGCCATTCTATAGATATGTAATGCTGAGATCCACACACATAGGGCAGGCTGGACCTTAGAAGGTATATGTATGGCTTGCATTGTGTGGGGTTTTGAGCACTCTAATCAGTTGGGTAGTTTGTGTTCTATGCAGTTAGTTAGGTCAGAATAGTTTGGGTGTACCGGTGAGAAAATGTTATGGGTGTTTCTGCAGATACATGTCCACTTGTCTCATTTCCCCTAATGTGTTGAATTCCCAGGGCCAAGGGCCGATTTTTATACAGTTCTGTCTCTCCTATAATACCCAACACAAGGCCTAACACAGACAGGAGCCCCGTGTGTACAGGAAGGAAGGGGAGGGAAGGGTAAGCAAGTAGTATCTGTTAGAGTGTGGAAGTATGTCCTCATCTTTAGGGGACTGATTAACAATCTGCCAAACACTTGGGCCCTGGGGAAAACTGAGGCGGGCAGGGCATGCTAGCCAGGCCTGCTGTGCTGAAAGCAGCAGACGGGTAATTTCCAAATGACCATTTCAAAGGAAGGTTGAATTTCTCCAAGATAAGAGGGAGAGCAGAGAGCATGCCTATATCTCTAACCCCCTAAGCTCACGGCCGTGATAACAGCTGTGGGGTTGGAAACCTAATGCTGATGAAAGAGTTAAAGGGTGGCTGCGGGCAGCTATCGGTGACACCGCTAGGAATTGAGCATGCTCCTGGAGCGCGGCTGGGGACTGGTGTGACTCCATGAATAGAGGCCACTCTCAGGGAGTTTTTCCTGGAACAGAATGGGGTCAGGGAGCCGCTTGGGGAACAATGGTTGCCACCGACGAGCTGAATTTCTTACAATCACACACCATACCCCCTGATCAAATAGCCCCTTTGTCCGGCTGATATAAAAACATGTCATACAATGATGATTTGGAAGAATGACACGGGTTTGCCTTTCACAGAGATCAGAAGGGCTTGTTGTGCAGCAGGGGGAAAAACATCAGAGTCAAGGAAAACCCGGAGAATAAAAGGAGCAAATGGAAACAGACAGCCACAATAAGAAAGGGCTGGGTTGCTCAAAAGGCGGGCAGGGCTTGGTTACCAGCGGGGTGACCGAGCAGCCAGGCAGCTCCACGGAAGGAAGAGCCTGCTGGCAGCCCGGTCATCAGTTTCACAGCGCCCCCTTGAAACTCTTGAGAAACTGGAAGAATTAAAGAAATAACAACTTGGAGGAAGAAATGGTCCAAGGTACAGAGACCAGAGGGACGGTGAATGAACCTCAGCGATCATCTCACTCATACTGTTATTCTACAGATGGGGAAACTGAGATCTGGGGAGGGAGGGGGGTAAGTCATTTACTTGGATTGTCTAGATGACAGCTGTTTCTCCTATTTCCCTGACTGTGAAGATGGAAATGTAGGAGCTTTTCAAGCTGCTCAGAGGGAAGGAATGAGCATTACGCGTTGAACTGGGAGTCCTGCCTGAACCAGTGATTCCTTACATAATGGAACTCGTGCCCGGCAGGGCATTTCTGTGTGCCTCCATGTTCCTATCTATAAAGCGAGGGCATTCCCGAAGCCAGCGAGGCAGCCATCAGTTCAGCCATCATTGTTAAATGCCTTCTGTGCATCCCACCCTGGGTGAGGGCACTGAAGAGAGGAGAAAGGGAGAACCTCATGAGAAAAATAAGCCACAGCCACTGGCCCCAGCTAGGCAAATGCTGTCCAGAGAGAGTGTGTGGACACCAAACCCTGCTTCTCGCCTGAGACCTGTAATGGAGGTGGGCAGGTTTCCGGTCTGTTTCAGGTAGGTCAGACTGAGACTTTGTTCTTCAAAGGGAGGAGGCTCATATAGCAAGATTCCTGCAGCTCCCAGCCATCAAGCAGGCTTACAAAGAAAATGACAATTGTTAATGTCACTAATTAACATTCATCTTTAGTGAAGCAACTGTAAGTGGATCTGAAGCCTTTATATTAGATTTCCCTAGAACTATGTGAGGTTAAAAAGCAGGAGTATTTTGTGTTAATATATTCTCTTTCATTCCCAGATCCTGAAACCCTTTACCAACAGATAGCCAGGTCTCAGTGCTACCCCTGCGGGGCATGGGGCAAGTGCCACGCTCCCGTTCCCCAGCTGGGAGGCCTGGGTCACAGACAGGATCTAAGCCCTGTCGTGGGGAATGAAAGCAGAGACTTTCACCCTCTTGTTCACTGCTCTGGCTTTGGACTAAAGAGCAAGGTGTTGGAAAGCAAAACTGGAAAAGGAAAGAAAGAAAGAAAGGAAGAAAGAAAGAAAGAAAGAAAGGAAGGAAGGAAGGAAGGAAGGAAGGAAGGAAGGAAGAAAGAAAGAAAGAAAGAAAGAAAGAAAGAAAGAAAGAAAGAAAGAAAAAGGGAGATTAAACCAACCATGGATCTGGTATACCTTTGTCACAGAAAAGCAAAATGCTGTTATATATTAAAATTTTAATTTGATTGCTTGAATAAAGAATACATATACATGGGTCTTTGAAAGGTACAAAAGAATAGAAACCATGTCTTATACAACCTCTGTCTCTACACACACCATCCCCTGTCCCAGAGAGGACCAGTGACCAGGTTCTTAAGAGCTAGTCTATTTATGAAGACATATACATAAAATACTTTTCCTTTCTCACATTTGATATATAAACTATTCTGTACATACAGACCCTGTTAACATGATCATGACATGCGCAGATAAGCAGTGTTGGGAAGGCTCTAAGCGCCCAAAGGTTGTGACCGGGTCCTGGACAGACTGCCCCACCCTCTCCCGTGGAGCTGCTGGCTTCCTGTGCCCTGGTTGGGAGGAAGCTGTGCGTAATGCCAGCAGCAGGTGTGTGAGTCCCTCTGAGGATGCTAAAGAGAACTACCCAAAATGTGCTAGTTGTGGCCTCACAGTGATTTTCCCACATAAACAATGAAAGATAAGAGGGCAGGGGGACCCCACCCCAGAGCCTTACCCCGAGAGCCCTTGGATGCGGTGCTTCCCTACAGGTTTGAGAGCTAACATTTTGCATGTTTATGGCGCGTAGGCTCTTGAAAAGTGATACGCACTTCTTATACATTATTTTTGCTTAATCCTCATTGCCTTATTATCTCCATCGTGCCTCCGAGGAAATGGAGGCTTAACTAAAAAGTGACAGAGCTAGGAAAACTTGACCCTAAGTCTGTGTCCTGCCTTTGCACTTACTGCTGTGAGGCTCTTACCTCTGTCTGGTACCTGAAGCCTCAAAGTCAAACTCCTCACCGGGAATTGAAGCCCCTCTACCACCTGTACCAATTTCTGCCCCACGCCCAGCTCTGCGGCTCCTTGTCGCAGGCCTGAGTCAGATCAGATCACCGTTGATGCTGGTCCTTGCGCTCTCCCAGGCCTTTGCACAGGCGGCTTCTTTTGCTCTCGTCTCTGCCTGGCAAACTGCCACTGCGATTTCCTGAAAACGCCATCTGACTGCGTCACTTCGCTATTTCTAACCGCTCCGATTTTCTTGACCACCTGATGTGACCAAGACCAACTTCAAACAGAGGATCTTCATGTTCTGGCTCCTACTCTCCTCCCGGCTCACCTCTCCCACTTTCACCTCCTTCTGACTGCTCCACACCATGATGTATTTACAGTTCCCCAAACATGTTGGCATGTCCCAGGCCTTTGCATATGCTGTTCCTTTTCCCTAGAACACTCTTCCCACCTTCTCCTGCACTTTGCTAATTCCTACTTGTCCTTCTGATCATTGCTTAAGCCACATCTCCTCACAGGTCCTTTTCTTTACCCTCATTCCAGGATATCTGTCTCCCCCCCCCCCCATATATGTTTTAAAATATCTTTTTTTGCTGAAACCGGTTTGGCTCAGTGGATATAGCGTCAGCCTGCGGTCTAAAGGGTCCCAGGTTCGATTCCGGTCAAGGGCATGTACCTGGGTTGCGGGCACATCCCCAGTGGGAGATGTGCAGGAGGCAGCTGATCGATGTTTCTCTCTCATCGATGTTTCTAACTCTCTATCTCTCTCCCTTTCTCTCTGTAAAAAATCAATAAAATATATTAAAAAAATATCTTTTTTCTATACTATGAATTTCTTAATTCAGTGAACAAAGTAATTAATGTCTGATTAATGTCCGGATCCCCAGGGCCTCACATAGGGACTTAGCACCAAGGCCATCTCAAAGAAAAACGAGTGATGAATGAAAGAACTGATACATGGATGGATGGAAGAGCTAAAATTTAGAGTCCCTGAATGGGGCCTAGGTATTCAGTCTGACCTTAGACCCTTCCTTTTTTGCCAGCTGCTGCCTGATAGTCTTGCAATTATTCTCATTCTTTGGAACCTCTTCGCTGCAATGTGACCTTGTTTATGTGAGTCTACCTCTTTGAGACTCAGTTTCCTCAAATGTAATATGAGAAGGTAGGAGTACATGATCCCTACTGGCCATCCAGATCGAATGTTATGTGAATCCATGCTGCTTGCAAAGGAGGAGTTTTCCAAGCACTGTGTGCTTGCATGTGGGGAGAGCACCAATGGTGTTGGTGGTGGCAAAAGATTTTCAGAGACTCCAGTTTAACTCTCTAAATCAGAGATGGGCAAACTATGGCCCACTGGCCAAATCTCTCTCACTGTCTGTTTTTGGATGGCCCACAAAATAAGAATGTTTTATACATTTTTAAATGATTGGAGAAAAAAAATAATATTTTATGACATGTAAAAATCATATGAGATTCAAATTTCAGCATCTATAAATAAAGTTGTGTTGAAATGCAGCTACTAATCTGTTTAAGCGTTGTCTATGCTGCTTTTGTACTACAACAGCAGAGTCGAGTCGTTATGACAGAAACTCTATGGTCCTCAAGTCCTAAAATATTTACTGTCTGGCTCTTTACAGAAAACATCTGCCAAATCCTGTTCCCCTTTAAATCCTCAATATCTATCTATAATAGCACTGTCCCAATAGATATATCATGTGAACCACATATGTAATTTTTAATTTTCTAGTAGCCATGTTAAAAAGTTACTTTTAAAAATAAGATTAACAATATATTTTATTTAACCCAATATAAAATAGTATCATTTTGACATGTACTCAATATAAAAATTATTAATGAAATTTTACATTCTTTTGATTATATTAAGTCTGCAAAATCTGGTGTGTTTTTTGTACCTGCAGCACACCTCAATTTGGACTAGTCACATTTTAAGTGCTCAGTAGCCACATATGGCTAGTGGCTACTATATTTGACAGCTCAGAGCTATAAGATCAAGTCTAAACTCTTTGGACATGAAATTCGAGGCCCTTTGTTATTAGGCCTCAGCTTCATTTCTAAATGCTTCCTTAAAAGCCAGCCAGACTAATCCATGCTATCCCTCCTACATCAGATACAATGTTTTCCTCTCTCTCTCTCTCTCTCTCTCTTTCTCTCTTTCTTCCTTTCTTCCTTTTACAGATTTATTCAGATATAATTCACATTCATATATTCCACCATTGACAGTGTACAATCAATGGTTTTTAGTATATTCAGAGTTGGGCACCATCAACACAATCAATTTTAAAACATTTCATCACCCCCAAAGAAACTCCATACGCTCAATCCCCACATCTCCCCCTAGCCCTAGGCAACTGACCATTAATCTACTTTCTGTCTCTATGAAATTGCCTATGCTTGACATTTCATATAAATGGAAGAATACAAATATGGTCTTTTGTGATTGGCTTCTTTCGCTTAGCATATGTGTTCAAGGTTCATCCATGTTGTAACGTGTATCAGTTCTTCATGTGTTTTTATTGCTGAATAATATTCCATGGCACCTTTCTTTCCTGTATGCTCTCCTCCTCCAATAACTTTCCCTGAGAAGATTAACTCTAGGGTTCCAGCAACAACCCAAGAAGAAAAAGAAAAATCTGCCCTTTCTAGTCCACAATGTTTAAGATGAAACATAGGATCTGTTCAGATTTTTAGAGGAAAAAGAGAAGATAAAGACTTTGTGAAATCATTATATTACATTACAAATAATGTAGTTGGTAACAAAATATATTTTTAATACCCCCTCAAAAAAACCCACTACATGGTCCAAAGGGAAAAATTCAGCTCCAATTGTTGATGACTCTAGAATAGTGTAGTGTTTGGGCCCATTTGGTGCAGCAATAACCTGGACATGGCAACTCAGCCGCAGCTTAGAGACCCCCACAGAACAGGCCATAAGATGTCTGACCTCAGTTCCAACTTCCCACCATCTGACACTCTTGCTGAGCTGACTATCTGTTGACAGCTCCATGGGCAATGAGCCCCAAAGCTCCTTACTTTCACAAGGAAAAAACAAACCACAAACACCTACTAAACTCCAACTCTTGTTCCTTCAGCTTCTAGGATTATGCTCTGGGTGATTCTGGCTCCTCCAGGACCCCACCCGCGTTTCCTGCTCCCCCCTCCTCTGGTTTAACCCTGTGCTCTGCCATGGCTCTTTCCTTTCTTCCTCTCTTCTGATTCTTCTTTTCCTCTTGCTCCCTCTTAATTCTTCCCTTTCCTTCTCACTCTCCATCTGTACCAGTCTCTTCTCCTTTTATCTTCCTCCTATTCTCAAACTCTTCCCTTCTTTTCCACATCTTGCTTGCTCCCATCTTTTCTCATCTCCCTCCACTGCCATCGCTTTTCCTCTTCCCTTGTCTTTTCTCTCCGAGTGTCCCATGTATGTGGGTGGAGCTGGGAAGGCCCTTAGTCCCATCCCACAGGAGACAGCCAAGGACTTAGGGGTCATATTCGAGAGTGACCTTTGGCTCCATCACCTATAGCTGTGGAACGATGAGCAGCTATATACGTTCGATCCTCCTGCATAGGATCAAAAGTATACAAAGTGGCATACAGTGTGCTCTCAATGATCTTCATTATTTGCAAGCCCACATTGGAGAGCAGGAGACCCTTCCCCATGGGTCCCACCACCAGTCACCTCTATGATCTTTTTTTATACCTTCTCATTTTGGTCCCTCCTGCACCCCACACTCATTCTTTCTATTTCTAGAGGCCACCTTTGCTCTCCCCCAACACTTTCTATAGTTCCCCTCCCCTCTCACTTTCCCAACTTTTTTCTGAGCCCTTCCTCAAGCCAGAGCCTTACTGTGCAGCACCAGTGGCTCCCTGACCCACTTTCAATCCAGTGACTCTGCAGGCCCCACTGTCCTGCTAACAGAAATATCCGCTCCACCTGAGCACCTTCTGATTGGCTGGCCCTGCAGCCAATGATTTCTTCGTTCCACTGCCCCCTGGTGCACAAGTGCACTGCAGTCACATGGCGCAGTCCTTTGAGGCCTGAGGTCAGTACTTTCTTTCCTTTTTTTTTGTTAATCCTCACCTGAGGATATTTTTACCATTGATTTTTAGGGAGCGTGGAAAAGAGAGGGAAAGACAGAGAGAAACATTGATGTGAGAGAAACACATTGATTGGTTGCCTCCTGCATGAGCCCTGACCAGGGCCCCAGCTGGGGAGGAGCCTGCAACCAAGGTACATGCCCTTGAATGAAATCAAACACAGGACCCTTTGGTCCGCAGGCTGCTGCTCTATCCACTGAACCAAACCGACTAGGACAAGGTCAGTGCTTTCTGATGGAACTGAGCACAGCTTGTATTGTAAAATGTCTCCTCCTCCACCTCCCCTCCTGTTTAGTTTCCATGTGATCCTAGCCACTAGTCACTAATGCTTGCTACAGAAACTTTCGCAAGTACATAAAAGTAAAAACAGGAAATTTCTTTTCATGTCGCCCCTCTGTGATCCTAGTGGCTAGGTGGGTATGTGAGCTTATATGTATTATTGTTAAAACATATGGATCCTGCTGTAAAAATTGAAGTAGTGATATAATAGGTAAATTTATTAATATTTTCTACATGCGCTCTGCTAAGTACTATTTACATTTAGCACGGGTATGGCCATTACAATCACAGTAGGGTAACCGGCCTTACAAAGGCTACGCAGTTTGTCCTAGATCTTGCTGTTGGTAAATGAGTGGTAGAGCCAGGATTTGAATCTGAGTCTGACTCTAGAGCTGGTGTGCCTTCTTTCCTGTACAGCGTGGTCTTACATCCAGCGTCTGTTCTCTCTCTGCCTTAGGAACAGTTCCCCTATCAGTGATGGCAGACCTTTTGAGCTCGGCGTGTCAGCATTTTGAAAAACCCTAACTTAACTCTGGTGCCGTGTCACATATTGAAATTTTTTGAGGGCAAGAGATCAACCGAAGGAATTGTATGCATGCCAGGGGATTGTCAAGGGCAGGGGGGAAAAAAGGACACATATGTAATACCCTTTGTAATACTTTAAGCAATAAAACAATAAAAAAATAAAAAAGATACACAAAGGTAAAAACAAAACTTAAAAAAAGAAAATTTTTGATATTTGCAACCATAGTAAAACAAAGACTTATATTTTTGATATTTATTTTATATATTTAAATGCCATTTAACAAAGAAAAATCAACCAAAAAATAAATGAGTTCGTGTGTCACCTCTGACACATGTGCCATAGGTTCGCTATCACTGCCCTAGATGTTAACTCTCCTATCATTTTATTGCCTCTGTGCAATATCTCCTATTGATGGAAAACTAGGAGATAGAAATGCCAAGTGAGGACTGGGCTATCTCCTTTGGAAAAGATCTATCAGGCCTGACTGAGAGCCAGCCATTCTAACCTGTCTCCAGGGATACCAAGGGCTGGACCACAAAGACACTGCCCCTGAAGATGAGGTTCCCTGGAAATTAGTGACCCCGTAGCCACAGCTGCAAATGCATAATGACAACAATGACCATTTGCATGGCTTGGGTTAGATGCCAATTTACAAACATTATTTCTTTTTTTGCTTGTTAATCCTCACCCGAGGATATTTTTCCACTGATTTTTAGAGAGAGTGGAAGGGAGGGGGAGAGGCACACATCAATTGGTTGCCTCACACACTCACCAAGGCTGGGGATTGAGCCTGCAACTGAGGTACATGCTCTTGACTAGAATCGAACCCGGGACCCTTCAGTCCACAGACCGACTCTATCCACTGAGCCAACCCCGTTAGGGCTACAGACATTAGTTTAATCAGCCCTTGCAATAACTCTACAAGGTGGGTGAAATGATTATCAACCCAAAGCCAGTGTTGTTAGGACTCAAACCCAGGCCTGTCTGATGCTGGATGTTGTGGTATTTCCATCCTGCTCTTTGCTTTCCTGTAAAAATGTAACCGCTACTAAGAGTGAGCCTCTGTGATGTTCTAGGTACTCTGCTGGGTTTCTTACATACGGGGTGGCGCAAAAGTGGGTTCGTGAGCATGTGAAACAGAGTTTATTCTTGTATTATTCATTAATTATTGTATTATTTTCCATATAAACAAATGTAAATCTACCCTGTATAACGTATCCCTTTTTAATATATATATATTGATTGATTTCAAAGAGGAAGGAGAGGGGAGAGAAAGATAGAAACATCAGTGATGAGAGAGAGTCATTGATTGGCTGTCTCTGGCACGCCCCCCGACTGGGGATCAAGCCTGCAACCTGGGCATGTGCCCTTGACCAGAATCGAACCCGGGACCTTTCAGTCCACAGGCCAATGCTCTATCTACTTAGCCAAACCAGCGAGGGCTTATAATACATCCTTGAATCTCCACAATAGTTCTTTCAGAAAGATACGATTTCCCTTTTACAGATGAAGCTGAGGTTCAAAAATTTCAGTAACTTCCTCAAGATGACATGGCCTGTAAGTAAGAAGGGGAAACAACATTCACACCCACATGACTCCTAAGCTCATGGTTTGCCGGCTGCCCCATGCCGGGGGGAAGCCTTGATCTGGATTGAGGGTTTGGACTAGAGCCCACTTCAGCCACGCAGGCACTTGTTTAGGGGACCAGTAGGGGCTGAGATCTGTCTGAATTGCCTGAGGACCGCAGGACTTTCCTCTGACACCCTCTATGGGGTGAACCAGAGTGAGGCCTGAGAGGAGGCGGTTCTTCCTCCTTCAGTGAGGGGGACACCAGGAAACTCTGTGGTGTTCCTATTACTGTGGGTCAGTTTCCCCATCCTGTGCGTCCGGTTCCTGCGGCGGCTTTGGCTCTCTTGATTTCGTTTAAAAGAAAAGTACCCCGTGCCACATACTCACAGGGCGGAAGTGACAGAAGGAGAGCGATGAGACAGCCTTCTGTTTGACATCTCTGTGCCCCAGTTCCTTCCTCGGCCCCTCAGGGTTCCACGAGGTCTTAAGTAGAAGAGGTGAAATAGTGGGAGTGGTAGAATGAGAACTGAAACAAATAGTTCATGGTTCTGAACACCAGATCAGCAATTCTCAAAGTATGGCCTGGGAGCCCCTGGGCGTCCCCACAACCCTTTCAGGGTCTGCAAGACCAAACTGTTTTCATAATTCTGAGATGCTATTTGCTCTTTTCACTTTCGTTCTCTCACAAGTAAATGGTGGACTTTTGCAGAAGCTACAGAATATAACCCTTCTGGAAAAGCTTCATTTAATGCCCTCATGTTGTTGCATTCATTCACTGCGACAGAGGGAATGAAGCAAATACAAAAATCATGTCATCTATGAAGCCAGAAATTAGATAGATTTGCAGAAATGCAAAACAATCCTATTCTTCTTCTGAATTTTCTTGGAAAATGGAGTTATTTTTTAATAAAACTGTTATTTATGCCATCTGTAATAGAGTTATTATTTAAAAGAATGAACTATCTTTAAAAGTTATCAGTTTCAATTTCTTTTTTAAAAAAAAATTTAAGTTCTTTATTGTTTAAAGTATCACATAAGTCTCCTTCCCCTTCCCCCCCATTCATCTCTCCCCGGGCACTCCCACCCCCACAGGATATGCCCTCACCGCCCCCCCACCTCAGTTTCAATTTCTAATATGATAAACATACCCAATATATTTCAAGAGTGTAAAAAGGGCCTGAGATGAAAAAGTGTGAGAACTGCTGCTTTAGATCCCCATGCATAGCACATCGATATTCTATTGGGCCTAATTGTGAGTGGTGCAAAAAATTTTCTAGAATCCCAGTCCTGACTAACTGGAGTTTCCAGTGAGAAGAGCCAGTAACAGCTAGGTCCTCTCACCTCCACAGGGCCCAGACACAACAGCATAAAAAATCTGAACCAGTCAGTTTAGGCCCTACAGTGTTAATTATAGCAAAGAGTAAATGCCTTGGTGGAAATGATTTAAGGGATGGGATTTTTGTGGTACTATTTTTTCAACCTGATTGAAGTATAATTGAAGGACATTAACCTGCACCTAGGTAAAGTGTACAATTTGGTCGGTTTTGACATATGTATACATATATGTATGGAAACATCACTACAATCAACATTACAAACATCACCCCCCAAAATTCCTTGGTGCCCCTTTGTAATCCATCCCCTTCGGTGATTTCATTTGCATAGATTCATACGGTAAAGACTCTTTTTTTCGCCTGGCTTTTTTCACTCTGCAGAGTGACTTTGGGATTATTGAGCTGGGGATGAGATTTAGACTCTAGCTCTGCCATTTATTAACTGCAGAACTACGACTGGGGGAATTGCTTAACCTGTCTGTTCTTCGGGAAGGAAACAATAAAAAAATCCTACCTTGCATAGTTCTGGAGATAAAATGAGTCAATATAAGTAAATAAAACACTTCAGCTCCTGGTACTCACTGGGTGCTTGATAAATAGTAGTTATTTTTGAATATATGTTTGGGGTAGGAATTAAGGAGGGTAACTAGCACAGCACGGGGATGGGGAGAGTCTTGTTTAGACTAATTTGATTCATGGCTCGGGTTTAACTATTTGTGAAATGTTCTTCACTTGCACACCCCAAACCTGCCAGCCTAACCAGGAAATTTTTCTTTCGTGAGGGCTGGGGACATGGAAATTTGTAGCTTTGGAAGTTCTGCCAATTTGCAGTCACCCTGTTGGAAAAAAACAAAATCCTACGAGGCAGCTTTGAAAATGGAAAGGGTGTATTCCTTCTCCATCCTCGTTGCCTCCACGTCCAACTGGCCCGGCTTCCTCAACCTTGGAATGAGCACTCCTGGCCTGGGGGTGGGGCGGGCTTCAGAGGGTTCTTGGCCAGAGGAGCTTTAGGTTTTCTGTGTGACGCGTTGCCGCCAAGCCTGGTTCAGGACAAAAGTGGTCAAGCTGAGGAATTTCTCAGAGAATCTCAACTGGGATCCCCTGCTTCTTGGCCTTTCTAAGTGCCAAGGGCCATGGGGACCTGCGACAATCATGTTGTGTTTGCTGCTGGCAACTGATGTTGCTTGTCTCCTCCTGCTGCTGGGAGGGGACTGCTTTTTCCTAAGCCCGAAGACACAGACTGAGAAAGAAACAACACAAAGAGGACACGAGAGAAGAAGAGAGGAGGGAGGGTGAGAGAGGGCTGAATTGATCGCCGTCTGTTCAGGTCTAGCTGGAAAACACAATGCAGTGAAAAGCCTTCTTGGTTGGTGTGCTTTTCTTCATTTTTTTTCCCAGGGTTTGAAGTGGGGAGGGAGGGATGGGAAAAAAGAGAGGAAGAGGTGGAGGCTTGGCAAGGCCTGGGCAGAAGCAGCACGAAGCCGG
>NW_006285779.1:3287253-3298798 GCF_000327345.1 Myotis davidii
ATTCTGGGACCCCCTTGAGCCAATCCCTTCCTTCCGTAAGAGACGGTGGCTCAGGGTGATGTTGCTAACAGTGTACTTTGAATGAAGAACAATCCAGGAGCTGAAGCCCGCCCAGCCCTGACCTAGAAAAAAATACCACGTAATTTTTCTTCCATATGGGGGTGGTGGGGGCATTGATGTCGGTTTTATTTTCTCCAGAATGGAGTATTTGCAAACTTTTATCGCCTACTTTATGCCAAGCGCTGGCCTAAGTGCTTTACAGACATTCACTCCATCAATCCGTGCAACGACCTTGTGAGGTGTGGGTTCTATTATTATCCCCATTTTTCCGATAAAGAAACAGAGGCTTAGAAAGGTTAAGTCAAGAACCTAAGGTCATGCAACGAGTAAGTGGCCAAACCAGGCTTCATCGCCAGGTCTGTCTGAATGCTTAGCCGGCATTCTTAAGGACTGCGCTATGTGTATATTTAGATATAGTCTCTTAAATAGCTCACCGTTTACTAATACTCAGAGGGGAGGGCTGGGGCCAGGGAGCTGGGAGGTGGTTAGTCAAATGGGAAAGCAACTATATAACATAATACAATGTGTTATGGGCCTCACTACCAAGTTGAAATAAATGCTCCTGGAGGCCTAAGAAGACAATACTTGATTATAGGGCTGGGGTGATGGGGTTAAGGAAGGCTTTTTACTTAAAAAAAAAAAAAGTGTCTTTAAAAAAGGTTAAAAGCTCAAGCTGCAGAGCTACCTGCCTGGCATCAAACCCAGCTCTGCCACTTACTAGCACTGTGATCTTGGTCAAGTGACTTACCCTCTCTGAGACTCAAGTTCCGCAAGTTCCTAAAGGCCAGGCTAAATTTGTATATTTATTAGTATAAATTATATATTTGATAAAGAGTTACTATCTAAGAAATATAAAGAACTTCTAGTCCGGCTGGTGTGGGTCTTTGGTTGAGCACTGACCCATGAACCGGGAGGTGATGTTTTGATTCCCAGTCAGGGCACATGCCCAAGTTTCGGGCTAGATCCCCAGTGTGGGGCATGCAGGAGGCAGCCGATCCATGATTCTCTCTCATCATTGATGTTTCTATTTCTCTCTGCCTCTCCCTTCCTCTCTGAAATCAATACAAATATATTTTTTAAATAAATAAATAAAAGGAAAAGAGTTTACTAACCTCATCATCCCAGGTGTTTAGGCCCAACAATCATGGCAATTTTCGATTGGAGTTACGGTGGACTTTTGTACAGATGGGTATACGACAAGTTGCAGTCTGCTGGGGGCTTCTGAGAAAACTTTCCTCCCTGCTCAAAAGAGACCCACAGCCCTGACCGGTTTGGCTCAGAGGATAGAGCATCGTCCTGCGGACTGAAGGGTCCCAGGTTCGATTCCAGTCAAGGGCATGTACCTTGGTTGCGGCACATCCCCAGTATCTCTCATTAATGTTTCTAACTCTCTATCCCTCTCCCTTCCTCTCTGTAGAAAAATCAATAAAATATATTTAAAAATAAAAGAATAAAATAAATAAATAAAGAGAGACCCACAGGAAGATAAGGCCTGTCTTCTTCTGCTAGATCTTATCTCGTCCACAGGAGATGCCTAGGACTGAAAAAATAATCTGGGAACCATGAAGAGTGCGGATGGAGACAATGCTGACATACTGAGTATGTCAGAATTGAAACATTTTTTATCCAAAGTGATGACACAACAGTGACATCATTGAATTCTAAATTAACCCTGGGGGCCTCCTTCCTCCAGACTTATTATGAGATTATAAATATTCTTTACTGTTCAAGCCATTTTGAGTTGGGTTTTCTATAACTTGTGGCCAAAGACCTCCTAACAGAGACAGAATATCGTAAAATCAGGGCTGGATCCTCTGGCCCTCGGAGTGCTTTTTCTCTCTGCAGCCTTTCCCAAGTCAAAGAATCAGTTTCCTGTCCCAAGGAAGTGCTGTGTCTTAGCACAAAGTCTACAGGGTGCCCACTGTGAGGCTGGGAGTTTGTGGCAGCTATAGAGGTGCACCACTCAGATCTCAAGGAAGAACTAGTCACGTGGCTGCCCTTTCGAGTGGAGCCCATGTTCCTCACAGGCAGCCCTTGTTAGTAGTAGACTGAGCGGATTGGGTGCCAGGACCTGGCCACTTCTGCAGTGTGGGGCTCCTCCGACGAGCAGTCTTTCCTCCAGAGCCTTTTCCTGCCCAATTCTGCTTCCGCTTTTGTCTTTCCTAGGCATTGCCCTCTCGCTCCCCCCACCCCCTCAGACTGCATACTTTTCTCTGTTGCCGTGTCTGCTTCCTAGAGGACCCAACTAACACAGAGTTGAAGACCCATCATGATTCCTTTTGAGGGATTTGTCCAGCCTGGTCTGAAAATAGAAGGCCCACTTTCTCCTTTCTGTTCTACGTCTTTCCCAACACACTGCTCCTAATATCTTGAGTAATAGATCAGCAGATGCTCAGTTATTTAGCAATTGTTAAGTTCCTGTTTATGCTAGCACAGCACTGGCGGCCTTGCATTCCTCATCTCATTGAGTTCTCAGCAAAATCCTGCGAGACGGGTATAAGTTTATGTATGTATGTATGTATGTATGTATTTTTAATCCTCACTCGAGGATATTTTCCCATTGATTTTTATTGAGAGCGGGAGGAGGAGAGACAGAGAGAGAAACATCGATGTGAGAGAGACACATCAATTGGTTGCCTCCTGCACCCGCCCTGTCCAGGGCCCAGGCCGGGAGGAGCTGCAACTGAGGTACATGTCCTTGACCAGAAATGAACCTGGACCCTCAGTCTGCAGGCCGATGCTCTAGCCTCTGAGCCAAACCGGATAAGGCTAAGTATCTTTATTTAACTGATGAGGAAACCAAGGCCTGAAATGTTCGGTGATGTATCCAAGGTCACATCATCAGAAAGTGGCAAATTTTATTTTATCCAAATCTGGTTATCACCCCCTCAGAGTCCTGCCTCTCTGCCTACCTCCTTAGTTTCTATGCCTCTGCCCCGCTTTGCCACTCTCTGCAATGACAGTTTTATGTGTTTATTGTCTGTCTCTGTCTCTGAAAGGGAACCTTCCCAGGGCATGGGTCCTGCCTTATATCCCCAGAATCTAGATCAATAGCTGGCACTGAGCAGTGCTCAACTAGTCCCTGAACGAATTCATGAAAGAAACTAAGCTCATCTTTCAGGCATGTTTCTAATCATGGTTTTAAAAAATAACACATCCCATTTGAATAAAGCTCTGCATTTCACCAAGCGTTTCCACTGGCGTCTCATTTGACTGACACTGCTACTCCTTCTTCAGGGTCTTCTCACACTCTCTTCTATGTCATTTCCTTAGGGATGCTGGCCCGATTCTCACAGCCCAGGCTAGGAACTCGTGTTAACACACTCTCTTCACACCTTGGAAGTCTCTTGTAGCCCTGATCACAATGCTAGTTAAGTAATTATTTTATGACTGGCTCCCCCCCAGCTGAGGCTCCATGAGGACAGGGCCTTGTCATGCCTGCGTATATTATGTGCCACTGTGCCCGACACACTGTGGTGCTCAGTATATATATATGTGCATATGAATATGTATTGTATAAATGTATATGTATAGAGCTAATTATTTCCACTCAATAGATGGGGTAATCAAAACTCGATGGTCTAAGCTGCTGGCTGGAAAACTTCTGTTTGTTACCATGAAGAAATGCATTGTTCAGCATGACCCCAGGGAACACACAGCCACACCCACATGCAACAGTGCTTGTACTATTGCAGTCTAAGAACAGATATTTTCTTTTATTCAACTTGACTTCATTAAAACTTTTTTAGTTCCAATCCATTTTGTTGTTTTCATGACCAACGCATAGCTGAACAACCTTGGACTCAGTGGCTTGCTCAAGGTCAAGGTCCCCTAACTAGGATGGTGGTGGAATCAGGAGAATAACCCAGTATTCTTCCACCTACTACCCTCTGGTGAGTTTCTTGCCCTAAGGGAAAGTGATCGCAGAAGTCTTGTGTTGGTTTTGATAACCAAAGAACAAATTTGTTCTTCTACCTTCCAGCCACAGTGAAGGCAATGCTAATCTCACCATCTGCAGGCATTTCAATTCGCTTTGTCCAGATACCTGGGCTCTCTGCAATGCAACTGTCCCGAGGGTTCCTCCTAGAAGCTCTAAAGATAGAGATGTAGCCCTACTGGGTAGCACACCCCGACTTGCTGGAATTCCCATCCGAATCACACCAAACATGAACATATGGACAAAGGCACATGGCATATTAAATGATTTACTGGGGTCAAAGATCAAGTCAATGGCAGGCCTACAGTTAGTCTGCCACACATCTCCAGAGTCGGCCGGCTAAGACACAGGGACGCCTCAGCTAAGCGGGGCTGTCAGCCTCCACCTGGTCAGCCGTCAGCCAGCGAATCCACAACAGCACCTTCTTTTCCTACCGCGGGGAGGTTTGCCTTGAACTCCTGGGAAACCTGCCTTCTTGGAATCTGGGTTTCTCTGCGCCGGCGTCTAGTTTAGCTGGTGTTGGATGCAGAAGCCGAGAGAAAGCTGAAACTTGTTTATTTGTTCTCTTATTCCTGGATTTATAATTTGACCTAATATACTGTATGTCTGTACATGTGTTGATCTCCAAAAATGTTTGAGCTTGCCTGCTTCTCAGGCCATGTTGGCAGGCAGCTGTTAAAGCCATCAGTGATGTTTGCTTCCAGTTACAAAAGAAAACATTCTTTATTTGGGGCTATGTTGTTGTTTTTTTCTTTCCTGATTTAAAAGGGGAAATATGTTTCCCAGTAGAGATGTGGGGCTGCCCCCATCTCCTTCTAGGGCTAAGAACGACTAAGAAACCTTTTGGCACACCTGGTTCATCATCTTTCTAATGTTCATACTTTTTTCCCTCTCTTTGTGAAAATATTCTTAGGGGATTTGGTCTGAAATTATTTGAGCAACTAGGCAGGTTTCTCTCCCTTCCCCGGGGATACCGGTTTATGGTTCAACATTTCTCTCAAACTGATGTGTTTTTAACTTAAAATAAAAAAAAAGAGTCAGGTTGTGTCCCATTATCAGGTGCACTGATGAAATAACTGCTGATGGGAGCAAGAAAACATGAGTAATTCTAACCTCTGCCCAGAATCTTTGAAGGAATGCACAAACCCTGACCTTGCTTTGGTGCCTTGGAGAGACCATCTGGGGAAAACTTAATTTCCCAAAATATATATGAAACCGAGAGTTCCTCCGGCGGAAGTAGGGAAGTAGGAAAAACCAGATGGCAAATGCGAGGTTCCCATATGCAAATATTTGTTTCGGAGAAAATGATTTAAACACGATAAATACACGCTTGGAGGACTGACCTGTGCCCAGAACGAAGAGCATGAGGGAGCTGGAGGTGAAGAAGGGCAGAGAAAAGAGAAGCCAGACAGTAACTGGGAAACAGACAGCAGGCAGCATGACTAGCGGGAGGCTGGGGGTGCCATTGGAAGTGTCAGACCAGCGCTCAGTAACCTGCTGGACGCAGGAGAGGTGGGGAGGTTTGAAAACGAGGAATGGAAACCTGCCTAAAGGAAAATGGCTCAGAAAAAAGACTCGGAAAATAGTTCCTCAGAGGAATCCAGGGTGGTTAGCATCACTGAAAGGGCAGCTCTGACTCAAAATTGAAGGTGAGATCTGGGTCACGATGGGAGGGTCTCGGTAACCCTAGGATTTCTGACTGAAGGCGAGGTCAAGTTGAAACTGCTAATCACCAAGCGAATGTGCTAATCACACGAATGAACCACATGACACTAAAAAACAAGACTTTTAAATGGTATCTTTTAGAAAATTTTAGATTCCAATGGTTCATTCCTGGTATATGGGAAAGCAATTGACTTTTGCATCCTGACCTCCTAATATGAAATATCTCTCCACTTATTAAGATTCCTTTTATTTCTTCCATCAGTTTTTTACAATAGATCTTGCACATGTTTTGTTAGATTTATAGCTAACTATTTGGGATTTTTGGTGCTATTATAAGTATTTGGGGATGTGTGTGTGTGTGTGTGTGTGTGTGTGTGTGTGCGCGCATGCTATTTTAAATAGTTTTTTTTTTTTACATTTCAAATCCCAATTTTCATTGCTGGTCTTTAGGAAAGCATAAGATGCTAGACTTTTGTCTTCCTAATTGCCATTTTGAGCTTGTACCCAAAGGCACTCTTAGTGAGGAAAAGCTGGGGCAGGATGGGTCAGTAATCACAGCTGTCCCCTTCCCATCTTTCTCTCCTTCCCCTCTCTGTACATATTTGTTTACTTCATTCGACTGAGTGGATGTTATGCTAAAGAGCAACTAGGGAGGAGGGGGTGCTGTTGAGAAATAAGGGGAAATGTCTAAGTCTCAAGGTGAAGATCTTTGGAGGAGACAGGTTTGAACTCTTAGTGTTTGACACGGGAAGGTGAGCGTGGGAAAATTAGTGGTAACAGCAGCATCATCAGAAGAGAGGGGGCTTCACCCAGTGATTTGGGTAAAAATAAAGGCATATTATACCTGGGGTTAGGTGTAACTTTCTATCAAAGCAGCATGTGAATTGAATCAAACTCCCCCCCCTTCTTTTGCCCAGAGTAATTAGAGCATAATTAAGTCATTGCTGTGTTAATGTTTATGCTAATGTTTGTTTCAGAAAGCAATAAGAAAACATGGACAGTCTCTGTGCAACTTGAAGGTTGTGAAAAAGTGCAGCTTTCTGTGGAAACAGGGTTGAGAAAAAAAAAAAAGAGAAGATTTTAGAACCCACCCTCTTATTCCCAGGACCTGGGAAGTAGGTCTCAACAAATCTGGGAGCAACTCAGCAAGGCGGACTTTCGTGCCCAAGTGTCCAAGGTGGGCAGGGCACAGGTGAGTTTAAACAACTCTTATCAACAGAATTTAGAGCAGCGGCTAAATCAAGATTCGTGTGGCTTCCAGGGAGTTTTACTCGGACACCATGTCGATTGACACTTTGGATAGAAAGGCTGTTGCTTACTCAGTGACTGGGGTAGCGGAGAGACATGGGTCTGCTTTGGGTTCAGGTGAACTGTCTGTGGACTCATACCGTCCCTCAATCTAAAGAATGTCTTCTGAGCTGTCAGAGAATGAAATGTGGGCTGGGGAGATAGGGTGTTGTGAGAGGACAACCTTTAGAATCTCTTCCAATCAGGATCACCTATGATTCCCTTAGCCACAGGGTTAAAGAGTTGTGCCCAAGGTCATGGAGGGTGACTGCAGGGGAGGCACTCCTGGAAGCCAGAGCCACGGCCTTGGAGCAGAAGCAGTGGGGGCAGGTCACCTAAGAGGTTACAAGTGCAGTGGGGGAGCCATTTCTAAGAGGGCTGCTCTGAGTTGCAATTAATTAAGGTGTAAGGGAAAAGACACCTTCTCGCCTTCCCAGCTTTCATTCTGGGCCCCAAAGGAAATAATTTACACAAGGTTCTCACCTGGAACATTTCCCCGACAACTGGGGTACGTGCACATTTCTTTCATGCCTCTGCAAACACTACAGAACTTTCTTTAGGTGGTTACTGTACTCAGAACACCACCATTTTCTTCTTAGGCAAGGACCTAAAAGTCAACAATAATATTACTTCACAGAGGGACACGTGTCCACTAATAGTTAAATAAGGAGGAGGAAAGTTTTATTATGTGAGACCAAGAGCATGAGCTTTGGAATTGGTGGCTCTGAATTAAATTTTCTGTTCTGCCATACACTGGCTTTGTGACAAATGACCTGACCTCTCTGCGTCATAGGGATGATAATAACAACACCCAGTCTGTTGTCCATATAGGCTGTTGTGGTAAGCAGGGAAGTGCTGTACATTAATTATGATTATTGTTGGGGCAAAATTAGGATAAGGCCTCCCTGAAAACTGCCCTGGGAGAAAGTCCATTAAGGAGGACTGACATGTTCCTATTGATACAGGCAGGTCAGGAAGTGTGGGGAGAGTGAAAAGGGTCAGCCAATAAATATGTATTTATCGTCTACTATGTGTAAATCATTCTTAATACAGAGGGAGAAGAGTGGGGTGGGGGGGAGAGTTAGTAGGCATGACTCCTATCCTTTGACAGGATACCTAGAGAAGACAAATACACCATCAAAAGTGTGACTGATGCCAGGTAGTATAGACCTACTACCATGCAGGGAGCATAGGCAAATGCAAATGAATAGCCTAGTCGGGGAATGCTGAGGGTTTTTGTGGGAGGGCTTTCAAAGGAACTAACACATGAGTTTGTGATGGTGGGTGGTAGGACTGAGATGAGAGAGGACTTTCAGAAAGAGAGCAGGTTGGAGCAAAGGCTGAGAGGCCTGGATGAATAAGACATTCACGTCACCTATCAGACCCTCATTACAGACTCTGCATCGTGCTAACTTATTTTGCATGCTGTTGTCCCGTCTAACACGTGTACAGGGGTGAGCAAAAGTAGGTTTACAGTTGTTCGTATGAAAAAAGACATGCAGGTTATGATTGTTACAATAGCTTTATTAACTCTATTTTGCATACTTACAACTGTAAACCTACTTTTGCCCACTCCTGGACATAATAATGCAGCAGATTAGGCTTTGTCATCCCTATTTTACAGATGAGGAAACTGAGTCTCAGCAAGATTAAGTATTTTGCCCAATGTCACCTAATAAAGAAATGGCAGAGCCAGAGTTCAAATTTAGATGATCTAACTCCAAGTCCAAAAGTCTTTTACAGTATGAAGTATTTGTTTGAAATACTGAAAATAGGTCAATATGGATGGAATGGAAGTTTTCATGCTGGGGCAAGTGGAGAGAGGTAGGGGGAATCAGAATATTGCGTGCTAGGCAAAGGGGTTTATATTGACCATGAAGCCCATGGGTGGCCAAGTTTTCTCAGTAAGGGAGCGAGTGACACAACTAAAGTCTGTACAGGATTTCTAAGTCCAAGGCTCTGTGGGGCACTGGCCGTACTGACTAATTATTAGGCAGCACCTTATTAATTTGCTAGAGGTCCAGTGCACAAATTTATGCACCTTGAAAGGAACTGTGGGCCCAAGGCTGCGGTAGGCACAGGGGTGGGTCTCAGACCATCCTCCGCACCCTTGCCCATCCCACCATGGCCCATCCCCTGTCTGCCTGCAGCCCTGCTCCCGCTGCTGCTGCTCCCACATGCTGATGGTGCTGGCCCCACTTGCACCCACTGACGGCATGGAGCAATTGGAACCAGTGCCAGCAGCAGGTGCGAACAGGGCCAGCGCTGTCAGTGGGTGCAAGAGGTGGCTGCTGCCCTGATCGCCCCTCAGGAGCAGGGGGAGGTGGAGAAGCCCTCAGGGGCGATCAGGGCTGGCAGCCACCATTTGCTGATAAGTGATCGGGATTGCAACCGGGCACTGGCAGCAGGTGCAAGTGGCCGCTCTGGTGCTGGCTGCAGGTGTGAGCAGGGCTGGCACTGGCAGTGGGTGCGAGCGGGGCTGGCGCCGGCAGCAGGTGCAAGCACCGAGTGGTGCACAAGAGCAAAGAATTTTCAGTAACCACCAGAGGCTCGCCCCAATGACAGCGACCGGCACCCTGCCTTGGTCTGGTGCCCCCGATCACCTGCCCCACCATCCCGCCGTGGCCAACACCCACCATGTTCCACACATGCCCCTCCGGTGGTCAGTGAATGTCATATCGACCGGTTATTCAGTTGTACGGTTGTTCAGGTTGTTTTGCCGTTCGGCCTATTTGCATATTAGCCTTTTACTATAGAGGATTCCTGGATGATTCCTCATCTTGAATTTATTTTCTTGATTGTGTTATTCTTGGGTACTTCTGCAATTTCCACCCCCCAATATAGCATCGTATTTCAGTAATGAGAAAAGTAGAAGAGATTCAGATTGGTCCTGGGTACTGTAGTGAGTTACAGTGATGAAAATGCTCTCACACCGACTATGCTAGCACCGTGAGCACTATTGAATCAAGCCTTCCAATAAGAGGCTTCTCCATTCTTTTCCTCAACTAAAGATTTTGATGTCAGTCAATGGTGACAGACAAATTGCTGGAGGGTTAACAGACAATGCCCACATGTGTATGAGAAGTTCTTAATTGATTAAGTAGTACTTTGCTTGGGGTCTCAAATGTGTATCTGCAGTAGTAATTCTTTCTTTCCTCCAATCCCTTTTTTAACTGAATTTTAAAATGGATATTGATCTTCAAAGCTTTAAAAAAAATGTACATGCCCTATGACCTAGCAATATCACTGTTAGGACTTTATAAGCAAATTTAAAGCAAAGTCAAGTATGTGAATATGGAGCACTCTTTGTAATGCCGAAAAACTGGAGACACCTAAGTTTCCAATAATAGGGAATTGGTTGAGTAAATTATGGTACAACTTATTCAGTGGAATGGTATGCAGCCATTAAAATTATATTGAAGGATATTTAATAGCACAGAAAATGTCAAGGTTATATCAAGCTACAGTTGAGCAATTTTTTAATATTCTGTGAGGCCCTGTACAAACAAGCCATTACCATCTCTTTTAAAAAAAGGTGTTTATTCATTTCAGAGAGCAGACGGAAGAGAGAGTGAGAACTAGGAACATCAGTGATGAGAGAGAATCATTGATCAGCTGCCTCCTGAATGCCCTTTACTGGGGATCGAGCCGCAAACCGGACACGTGCCCTGACCGGGAATGGGTCAATGCCCAACCACTGAGTAACACTGGCTGGGCTACCGTTAAGTCATTTTTTAATGTTTAAAAATATATAGCTACTGCACAACTTTAGGATGACTATTATATATTTTTAAAAAAACATCAGAAAACAAGTGTTGGCTTGGATATGGAGAAACTGTAACAATTGTGCATTGCTGGTGGGAATAAAAAATGATACGGCTGCTGTGGAAAAACAGTATAGTGGTTTCTCAAAAACTTAAGCATAGAATTATCATTTGATACAATAATTCCTCTTCTGGGTCCATATGCAAAGAACTTAAAGCAGAGACTCACACAAGTGTTTGTATACCCGTGTCTAGCACAGCATTCTTCGCCATGCTACAAGGTAGAAACCACCCAGATGTCTATCAATGGAGAATAGACACATGTGGTCTAAACGCACAATGAAATGTTATTCAGCCTTTAGAAGGAGTGAAATTCTGATGCATGCCACCACATGGATGGACCCTGAAGACATGATGCTAAGTGAAATAAACCAGATACAAAAGGACAAATATTGTATGAGTCCACTTACATGAAGTTCCTAGAGTAGCCAAATTCATAGAAGCAGAAAGTATAGCGGTGGTTGCCAGGGCTTGGGGCCAGGGGGAAATGTGGAGTCACTGTTTAATGGGTACAGAGTTTCAGTTTTGGAAGATGAAAAAGTTCTGAAGATGGATGGTAGTGATGGTTGCACCACCATGTGAATGTAGTTAATGCCACTAAACTATACACTGAAAATGGTGAAAATGGTAAATTTTGTATTATGTATATTTTACCACAAAATTTTTTTAAAAAGAAAAGTCTGTATACAAAGGACTATATAGAAGGCTGGATAGCAGATCATAGGAGATTTTCTTTTCTTTTTAGTTATCTTCTATTTGGATTTTAAAATTA
>NW_006285779.1:3299006-3299290 GCF_000327345.1 Myotis davidii
AAAAAAATTTTTTATTGATTTTAGAAAGCGATGAAGGGAGAGTGAGAGAGAAACATGATGTGAAAGAGAAATTGGATTAGTTGCCTCCTGCACATGCCCCGACTGGGGATTGAACCTGCAACCTGGGTATATGCCCTAACTGGGAATCCAACTGCTGGCCTTTTGGTGCATGGGATGACACTCAACCAACGGAACCACACTGGCCAGGGCAAGGATTGTTTGGTACATAACATTTTTTAACTTAAAAAAAAATCAACACTATTTCTTAGACATGTTTCCATGTC
>NW_006285779.1:3299339-3302662 GCF_000327345.1 Myotis davidii
CATTCTATAGATGGATACATTATCGTTTAGTTCACCGGTTGCCCATTGATGAACATTTAGGTTGTTTAATTGCAGTTTTGTTTTTTTTTTTGCTATTGCCAACAATGCTGCATGAATACAATTTGTGGTTTTTAAGTTGACTCGAATAACATGTTTTACATTTATAAAGAGAAAAAGTATTTTAAAATGTTAAAAAATTTATTATTTTAATTTGAGCTGGAACAAAGGCAGAGACTTTAATTCACTGTGTGTCCCCATTTCCCTAGAGGCCAAGGTGGCCCGGGACACATATATGCCCTAACACTGTGGGTGTGTTAGGAGCCAAGTGATAACAATTGGCCTCTATTATTTTTTCTCACAGAATTCAGAGTAATATAAATCCATATGATTCCCCCCTTCATTTTCATGATTCATTTGAAAATTGCAAAGACCACACTGCTACAGATAAGCGGTTGAATCCACTTCTTCTAAAACCTCAAATCAAGGGAACTGAGACCTGGGGAGAGATCTTTCAGTGCAAAGGGGGAAGGAGATAATAAGATAGATATCTGAACCCATACAGAATATCAAACTTACGCCCTGACCTGTTTGGCTCAGTGGATAGAGCGTCGGTCTGTGGACTCAAGGGTCCCGGGTTCGATTCCAGTCAAGGGCATGTACCTTGGTTGCAGGCACATCCCCAGTGGGGTGTGTGCAGGAGGCAGTTGATCGATGTTTCTCTCTCATCGATGTTTCTAACTCTCTATCCCTCTCCTTTCCTCTCTGTAAAAAATCAATAAAATATATTTAAAAAAAGAATATCAAACTTAGGTAGAATTGATATAATTTGGCCCCTTAGATATGTAACCCATTAGCTCCCGTCATCATCGGATCTTCAACTCCTAACCTTATACTTGGGATGCTGGAGATGTTGGAATTAATGAGGAAATCGGCAAATTCCTAGCACCCTCTACTTAGTGCCATGTCATCGTTAACCAAAGGTGCAACTGAGTGTAAAATAAGTGAAGTTCTTGCATTTGCTAAAATGAGTTACAACACAAAGGCTCTCCAGTTTAAAAAAGAAAGAAAAAAGGAAAAGAAAAAAATTTGCCTCCTTCCAACCCTCTGATCTCATCTGTGAAAAAGAACTGTACTTTACTGTCCACAAAACAGTCTATTTTCCAAAGTGAGGGAGAATTGCTCTGTGAGGAGAGCCATCAGGAACTGCGGTGCATGAATTCCTACTTGTTTATAGAAAGCAGTGGCTAAGGATAGACACTTTGAAACCACCTGTGAAAGAATTAAAGACCAAGGGGGGCAAAACCCCCATCACAAACAGAATCTCACTGATCAAGTGTGAAAGAAAAGGAAGAAAGAAAAAGCCAAGTAGATCTTTGCAGGCAACCACTAGATGGACATAGAATTCAAAAACATTCTTTAGTGAGATCAAGGATGGCAGGCTTTGAAGCCTGGAGGGCTGGCGGGTCTCTGAAACGGCCTGCCTGGCCGTGGCAATCCCCACACCGAAGCCTCCGCAGTCTTGCACTTGCTGGAGCAAGGCATTTAAATTGGAACAATGTCAAATTTCACAGCTATCTTATGTCCAGTGACCTTACGGGACCCCAAGGGAAAGACAGATAAAAAATGATTGTTCCCAACAAGGTCCTGAAAGCGAAGAAGTCACATCGGCAGCCTCCAGAAACAGCTTCAAAATGAAAACACCCACACGTTATTGCACGCGGGACGACGAGCAAACGGCTTATTTATTCTCTGTTCTTTCTGCGGAGGACTCACGGTGTGTCTTTTGCTTTACAGTACACACACACACACACACACACACACAGTTAAAGCTCTACCACCACAGTACCATTCATTTCTGAGGATAAAGTTATCTTGGGAAAAAAGAGGAGGTCACAATTATCCTGAATTATTTAATCAGTTGGAAACAGGTTTTATTGTTGTTACAAAGAAAGTGAGACGTAACTAGCGTCTGACAAAAAAATACATCTGTACATTATGTGAAAGAATAATTTGAGGACAAAGTTGAGATCTCAAACCTCTGCTGTGTTTTTTAGACAAGAATTTCAATGATACTTCACATCCCCTAACTATGTCTAAGCGAGTCATCTAATCTGAATGGTTTCCCCCCTCTTTTAAAAGAATATTATATATAAAGAAAAGAAATAAATATTAGAAATGTAGCTAAAATTCCCTCTCACCCCCTATCTCATTTTCCCCTTCCCAGAGGCAGCCACTAGCATAAGTTTGAGATACAGAATTCTGTAAATTTTTGAATTTTTATATACATGTATACATTGTTATACCATATGAGTTATGATATTTTTTTGTCAAATTTTCATAAATTGTATTATACTTATATATTGCTCTGAATTTATTTATTTTTCTTATTACATTCAACTTTATGTTTTTTGCCATCTATCCAGATATATATTTGATTATTTTTTTCGGATTAATGTTTTAAAGGAAGAAATCAAGGAGGAAGAAAAATGTATTCATACTAGAACAGTTGCATGTACCTATATGCTTTTGCTTATCTCTGTTTGGGAGACTAAAGCCAGGAGGACTTCTTGGAAGAAGAGAGGCCTACATTCAGTTTTTGAAAGAGATGAAAACATGCTAAGTGACAAAGCATGTCATAGGGCATTTCAGGGATACCCCATAAAATAATTTCCTAAACTAGAAATTGTGAGGTTTGCTTCATTGTATAGAATATAGGTTTTATGGCTAATAAAAAACCCATTTTGGTTAGATGAAGATTTTGACTGTGAAAGATATGTTTAAAAAGGGATACTATAGGAATCAAATCAAGATTTGCTAAAACCAGTCAACTCCAGAAATTCTATAAAACAGTATCATTTAAGTGCAACAGGTGGATGCAGACCAATTACAAATGAAAGACGCTTTGATCAATGGAGTCATTGGTGCATGCTGAATAAAATACATTCAGAATGTATTTGTGGTGAGATAAAGATATGGAGGTCACAAGGGAGTGCTGCTTCTGTTAGTAGTTTTAATTTTACCTCGTCAGTACCCCTGTATACAAAACTTGAGAAAGCAAGACTTGGATTTGTTCAGGTTTCCTTAAGGAGGGGCCACAGAATCCTTGAAGCATGATTTGAAAAAGATGGATAAGATATTCCATCCAAAATTCAACATCACCTTTAATCTTGCCCTCTCCTCCTCTAATCCCTAGGTAATGTTTTGTGCTTCTTTTGCAGGAAAGCAATTTTGTTAATCACTTTAGCACCAATTCTTGCATCCCTGGCAATACTCAGAACTGCTTCCATCCAAGTCTTTGATGTGGGAAAGAAACACACACACTC
>NW_006285779.1:3305162-3312727 GCF_000327345.1 Myotis davidii
AATGCACAGCACTCCACTTTAATAGAGAGCAAGTTCTGTGGAGGTTTGTAATCCTTTCTGCCAAAGAAGAGAAGAGAGAGAATCACTCAGGTAGCCCAACCTCATTCAGGAGTTAAAATCACTTGGAATGTTTTGTGGTGTGTTTGGGGCTTTTAAAAAATATCACTTGCTGAAGATTACTGCTCTCAGGGGAAATCAAAACAACTCAAGATTTTTAAAAAAATAAAAGAAATAAATAATAAAAAAATAAAAAAGGCTCCCCGTCTGCAACTCAAACAGGATATTCTTCTCAGTTCAGATAACTCTTGATCTAAGTGTATTACAAGAAACCTGCTCTAATCCCTCAAAGCAATGGTGTTATAGATAAGTAGCGGTAACTGAGGTGGCTTAAATTCCAGAAATGTACAAAAGATGTGGTTGGGAACAAAACTAAAAAATAAAGAAAGCTCCATCTGCACTGCTGTGACTTGAAGAGGTAAAGTTAGAGCAGTAAAAATGCAAAGAATGACCCCTGAAAAAGAAATAGCCATAAGAGTCCAGGATTGTCCTAATAGCCTTACAGGCTTCTCACAGTGTGTGTCTGAAGTCTGTGCGTGTTTCAGGGGTGTGTTTGTGCAAGCATTTTAGGAAAGGGAAACTGTTCTACTGATTTTTGGATCTGATGGAATCCATGTGGAAATTTATATGTTTTACTGTGACATTACAACACTCTGATTGTTTGAGTTCCAGTATTTTTTCCCTGTTTAGTCCTTTTTTCCTAACATATCACTGTTTACTTGAATGAGATGAGATAGACTTTGCTTTTTCTCTTTCTGTCAGCAACTATCATATTTTCACAATATGGGTATTAATTTCGATCTACCACTGACACACCAGTTAGGACATTGCAAAAACCCCCAGCCCTCTTCTCGACGATAGCTCTGTATTGGCGGGTAATGACCATTTCTTTTACTTTTCTTTTTTTAAATCCTCACCTGAGGACATGTTTGAAGAAGAGAGGAGAGAAGAGAGAAGAGAGAATATCAGTTGCCTTCTGTACATGGCCCAACCAGGGATCAAACCAGCAACCTTTCAGTACACAGGAGAACACTCAACCAACTAAGCCACTCCGGCTGGGCAACAATTTCTTTCATGATTTTCATGATGGCCTCTTCCATTTACCTGAAATATGCTCAAAAGTGCTCTTTTACTTTTTAGAGAGTGTGCCTTCCTTTTTTTTAGAGAGAGAGAAAGTTTATTATTTGATAATACACACAAATACTTAACAGTTAAAAATTCCAAAGGTGTAAACTAGCATTTATAGTGAAAAGAAACTCTGCCCCTCACCCACTCCTTGGAAGCAAACACTGGTACTAGCTTTTTTGTATTTCTCCAGAGATATACAAGAGTCAAAGCACACAAATATAATTCCCCTGAACAAATGACAATATGTGATGTGCAGTTATGCATTTGCTTTTTTCACTTAATGTATATTAGAAATCCTCTATAACAGTGGATATGATCTCTTCCTTGTTCTTTATCACAACTTCTGAGTATTCTCTTCAATGGATGTTCCATGAGCGATGTAAGCAGTTTGGAATATATTTGTTCCAAACACTTCTATTCTCTTGTTTCTTCTCAAGTTGATTTTATGACTTTATTTATGGGTTCTGTTGAAGAAGTGATTTAACTGTAACAAGGAAGACCCTTGAACAAATTTAAAAATTTTATTTTCTAAACTTTTAAAAACTTAAAAAAAAATTATCCCAAGGGATAAGGATTTAGAGTTTTCAAAAGACCAGCATCATGGAAGTTGTGTGATGCCAAAACTTTCAGTTACTTGCTCTGTCTCCTCGTGGATTCCACCTAGACCACGTCATGACCTAACAGCTTCAACATTTAAAATACTGTTGTTCACGGATTTCCCCATGTGGGTTAACATAAGTTACTGAATGGAGAATTTTCTTCTAATAGTTGATATTAACTTTAATTCTCTTAACCTACAAAATATTAAATATTGCTTTTGAGCCCTTTAATTGAACACCAATTCAACATGCCATCTCATATGTGACTAAAGATTCACATCAGGGAAATTCGAACTGCTAGTTGACCTCAACTCTTTTGGAAGAGCTGGGCAAGCAGTGGAGCCTGACCATTGCGATTCCTCTCCTCTTGTTGAGAGGGCCAAGAGATGGAGACCTTGAGAGATGATAGGTTAACGATCCTGGGTGATGTCACATACCCACTGAGACTGGTCGTGCTTCAGGGATGCATGGGCAGCTGGGCAAAGTTCCTTTCTACTTCTTGGTGGCTCCATAGACTTGGAAGCCCAGGCCCTTGCCAAGTGAGGATCTGAACGTTAGCTCTGTCTTGCCGGGGCTGATATCCAGGCAATTATTGTTTGGTTCTACTATTAGACTGACTTCAGTTTCAGCTTTTTAATCTATCCACTCGCTCCCAATTTATGAGCTCCAGTCATAGATGTGACCTTTAGCTTCTCTTTGCTTACTCTTTTCCTGGGAAACTTCTAGCATAAAGCCTGTCATTGGTCGTGAAGGAGAGCTAGTATTGAAGCAATGGAGTTGGTGGTTCAGGGGCTGTTGTCCTATGTTAGGAGCAGGTGGTCTTGCTAAGCTCCATGTGTTTGAAACTTTTCTGACCAGCACTTGCACTGCTAAAGGAAGAAGAGCTCCAGCTGCACTCCTTGTTTTCGGGTCAGTCTATGGAACCTGGGAAGATCCCAGGTTTAGCTGGGACTATGCCCTGATTTTCTCTTCTTGGTGGATTTTAAATGTAGGGAATTTTTCTCATTTATTTCTCTATTTGTGTTTGAAACAGCTGCTATGAGAAGGGAAAAAAAGACACATTTACTGGTTACATAATTTTTTTGAAGTAGCGACACAGGTTCTTAAAGGATAACAGTTAAATTCTGGTCCAAAAGCTTTACCTAGTATATGAGTATGTGTGTGTGTATATATTTTACTAAAGTACCCCTCCCCCAAATTAAATAAGACCTATCTTTATTCCATTCATATCCAAACTTTCATATTTAACAACTAAACACAACCCACCCTTTGTTCAGAATAATGTACTTGAATAATTGAATGATGGTCCAATTATCCTTTTGTATTTTTCACATTTTTAACAGGACCCCAAATCTAGGATAAGATAAATTATATTCTGTGGTTCATTCAGTGTAATGAGTGTCTTGAATGAAAAAAACTTACAAGGCTCATATTTGACCTGGCACTTGCTTCCAAAAGAACAGAAGACACTTAAGAGAAAAATTTCCCCTAGAATGTATCATTCTTTTCTTAGAAAAAAACTCATTAAGATTATATTTGTATATAATCTATCTCAGTGGTGACCTTATTTTTATGCATGTATTTACTTAAAGAAATCCACAGATACTCATAAAAATTTCAGAAGATTTTTTTGGTTCCATTCATCCTCAAGTTTTATATCTTCCATCATCTGTTGCTAAGTGACTCTGTCTTCTGACTGACAGAAATCAGAAAAATCACAAATTCTGATGCTATATGGCAATACAGGAATTTATGTTAGATCCTAAATGTTCTACATTTTGTTCAAAATCTCTTTGACCACCATCTATTGACATGAAGAAGGCTATTTCAGACTAAGCAATAATAGCATTGCTTCATTGGCACATCTGGAAATCTGTTTTTCCTACAAAGTTACATTTTCTGTTTCCATCCTGCCCACCCCCTTCCTTGCTCTTCGATCCATATAGACATATGATCCTTAAATTTTATATACATATGTGCATATTTACAATATATATTTAAGTACATATTATATAATTTATATAAAAGTTTGTGCTTGAAAATGTCTGTTTTCTCAGTTATAGTCAGGACAGTATCTTGGAATGATATCTGACCCTTTGGAAAATAAATCTAATACAGATGTTAATTGGATAACTAGAAGTCTTAGGTAGTGGTTTGCTTTTTGTTGGAGATGACTTATGGTACATTATTTTTACTTTTTTCTTTTGCATTTTGGGGGGACAGGATGGGGTTTCATATCATGAATCTCTGTAACTCAGAAAACACACCGCCTTCATGTGCATTGCAACCTTTGCAAAGATTTTTTTGTAAAAGTCACAGAAGGCTAAAATTAACTTTAAAAAAACTTCTTTTGGCTAGGCCGGCGTGGCTCAGTGGTTGAGCATTGACCTATGAACCAGGAGCTCATGGTTCAATTCCTGGGCAGGGCACATGCCTGGGTTGCAGGCTCGATCCTTGATGTGGGCCGTCCAGGGGGCAGCCAATAGATGATTCTCTCTCATTATTAATGTTTCTGTTTCTCTCTCCCCCTCCCTTTCTCCCTGAAGTCAATAAAATATATATATATATTTTAAAAACTTTATTTTGTAGAACAGATTTAGATTTACAAAAAAAATTGTGAAGCCAGTAGAGACAGTTCCCACATACTCCCATTATCAACATCTTACATTAGTTCATTTGTATCAGTTAATGGACCAATCAGATTTCCTTAGTTTTTACCTAATGTCCTTTCTCTTTTCTGTTCTAGGATATCCTATTACATTAACTTGTCATGACATGACTCCTTTGGGCTGTGACAGTTTCTCAGATTTTCCTCGTTTTTGATGATCTTGATATTTTTGAGGAGTCCTAGTCAGGGACATTCCTCGATTGGGATTTATCTTATGTTAGTCTCATTATTAGGCTAGGATTATGAGTTTTGGGGTAAAGTACCATTTTTTTTATCACCATATCAAGGGCACCTACTATCAACATGACTAGTAGATTTTGAACTTGATCACCTAGCTGAAATAGTGTTTGTCAGCCTTTTCCATTGTCAAGCTACTCTCCCCCACTGCCCTTCCCTTTCCATATTGTACACTTTGGAAGAAAGTCACTATATGCAGCCGTGTGTGTGTGTGGTGGAGGAGTTATGCTCCTCCTCCTTGAAGGTGAAGTATAAGATAAATTATTTGGAATTCTTCTGCATGAGATATTTATAAAATAAACTTTTAAAATATTAAAATGAACTAGCTTAATTATTTTTCTTATTTCTTCTAATACTCCAATTTGGGTGTAAACACTTCTTGGGCTTTTTGTTCTGAACTCATTATCTGTGTAATACATGCTCGCTGCAGAAAACTTAGAAAATGCAGAAAAATGTAAAGTGACAACAAAAGAACTACCCACAATTCCACCTGTCATAAGCCATAAGCATTCATTTCTAGCATTTGGTCATCTTTACTTCTAATCTCTTCTGCATAAAGTACCTATTTTTAAACAGTACTTTAAATTGTTTCATAGGAGATAAAAATGTTTTATCTCTTAATTTCCAGAGTTGATATGGCACAGAGAGTGGATTTATAAAAAAACAGATCTTGATGGTGTTTTTAATGGAATTTCAGGATATAAACCACCAACCTGATAATTTCTGAAAACAACAGTTTAGACCAGCCGTGAGCAAACTACGGCCCGCGGGCTGGATCCGGCCCGTTTGAAAGGAATAAAACTATTAAAAAAAAAGACCGTACCCTTTTATGTAATGATGTTTACTTTGAATTTATATTAGTTCACACAAACACTCCATCCATGCTTTTGTTCCGGCCCTCCGGTCCAGTTTAAGAACCCATTGTGACCCTCGAGTCAAAAAGTTTGCCCACCCCTGGTTTAGACACTGTTCTTCCATGTATGACTTGCTCAAATGTTTACAGATACAGCATTCACTATTAGGCCTCTTATTTCTTCTAATACTCTAATTTGTTCTTAATTTTACTATGATATGATAGTAAATAATTCCACATTTTAAATGGAATAAAGTTTGAAGAAACTTAGGTGGCCAGATTAAAAACTCTGACAATGATCTAGGCTTCAAACCTCCAACTCTCTTGTAGCATGGTGTGTTTGGAATCATGACAACTCTTCTTTTTGAGAGACTTTATTAATTTTATAAAGGTGATATATGCTTCTTATAAAAAATCAAGCAATACGAAAAAGTACAAAGTAAAATCCAAAAATTATATTACCTAGAAATAACTATATCTATCCATCTATACATACATACAAGTAGGGACAAAGTTCCCAAAAGGCTATAATATACATACCATACATACATTGTTACTTAAATTCAACAGAAGAAACTGACGCTGAAGCAAAATGAAGGAATTACTAAATTTTAGTTAGTTAAATGTTCTTTTGCAAGATTCATCAGTTCCTACAAATCAGTTTAAAGATTATGAAAAGCATTAGGGGTTGTAAGTCTACATGGTTAACTCTTCAAAAGTAATTGAGACAGGAGCTAATTTATTTGCTTAGAAACAGCTTGTATTTAGATACCAGACTGCTTGATAGCCAGAGGCTTAGTATTATTAGGTGTGTCTTTATTAGTTGTAAGGGACCTTAGAGGTCCCTTATTCCATTTTCTGCTATGTATGGTGAAGGCATGGTTCAGAGCAAGCTTTGGGGTTAGACTGGATTTAATACCTACCTGTTCTTCCATCCAGGAACCATGTGATCACAGCCCTGTTTCATCTTCTGCCAAAAATGGGTTAATAGTATCTTCTTCATGTGGTTGTTGATAGGAATAAGTGGAACAATACATGGAAAGCTCTTATGATAACAGAATATATTCCAATTTTCCATTTTGGCTTTGCCTTTCTGCATAGTGAGTACTTTGGTTTTTTGGGGGCAATCACTAAGCCATCAATTCTACCTTGAACCATTCACTTAATGTCTAATTTGGGTGTGAAAGAGGGTAATTTGATGTTTTGTAGTGATTATTTAATTTCTCCATCAATAAAGATAACATGGGGTAAAAGAGTAAGTTGCACTGGTGTGATTGTGGATTTTAATACTGATTTGATTTATACTGGATTAATTAAACAATTTTCTGAGCCTTGAAGTTTTCCACTAAAATCTAGGTGCAATGTGGATACATCACTCAATTTTACTGTGTAAAGGAACAGTTAAAAAATAGTCACACAGTAAGAAATTACAAGTGTGTCTAATACAAATCTGAACACAAAATATAGAAGCCATATACAGTATTTCTGTCTTCCAGCGTTCCTCACAGTACACAGTATGGCAAAATCAATAAATGCTAAGTTGATGCTATTACCTCAATTTGCAGAGTTCCCACCTCAATAGCCTTGTAACAGTATGAATAAGTAAATTTCTTTACAATGATCTCAAAGAGATGGTCTAAATTCTTTAGGTGTACTGAAATGTCATAGCAAATATTGCTTTTAATAAGTAAACCACTGGCTGAAGTTTAGAAATCTTTTTCTACACAATGCCTTTTTTTTTTTTGAGTATTTTTTTGTAACAGGATTTGACCTGTAACTATTATTGAGAATTTTCTTAGTGGAGTTCAAAGCATTTTCCAGGGATCATCTCATTTATCCCTCGAAAGTAAGGCAGAGGCATTACCTCCGCTACAAACTGAGAACACTAAAAGGCCAACATAGGTGGGGTTTTCTGTTGTTGTTTTGCTAAGATCAAAAAGTAATTCTAGGGCAAAGCCAGACCCGGGTCTGACCTTGTTACATGATGCTTCTGCGGCGCCATCGTGCAATGTAGTTGCTTCCC
>NW_006285779.1:3312790-3313979 GCF_000327345.1 Myotis davidii
ATTTCCAGAGTTGATTTCTCATTCATTCTTTCTACCTAAGAATGGGTCTTAAGATGTTAATACAAAATAAAACCCTCAAATCCTTCGTACCAGAATGTGGGGGTACAGAATACACCGACAGGAATAAGCATTTTCCTCCCTCCCCTCCAAATCGTGCTGACCCATGGAAAAATAATGCGGGCCACAAATGTCAGTCAGATGTATAATTTTAAATTTCCTTGTAGTTACACTAAAATATGTTATTGAGGCCAATGTATCAAAAAATCTCATCACTTCTACGTGTAGTTCATATAACGTTATGGAGACAGTTGACACTCTTTTTCTAGTTTAAGTCTTCAAAACCTGGTGTGTATTTCACACTCGGGCCCACCTGGATTTGGATTAACCACATTTCAAATGCCTGAAAGCTACGTGTGGCTGGGGGGCGGGGGCGTGCCCGCAGGTGCAGACTTCAGTGGGTTTTGCTTGGCTCTCCCTTCCGATTGGTGCCCTTGTGAATGGAATGGGTGGCGTGGGGAAGGGCTCCTGGGTGACTCTGAAGAACCCACTTGCGTTCGGGTGGTGACTAATAAGAAGCCCTCGCTTTGCCATTTACTGCTCCAAGACTGGGGAGTTCGGGGACTCAGGATCTAGCAAACGGCAAACCTCCCCAAATGTCTAAAATACCAGCTCACTGCCAGGCCCCCGGGTCCCACCCGGTGCGAGGACCCGGGCTAAGGCACCTGCCAACTTCTAGGGGCTGCAGGCGGTGGGCCCGGGCGGTGGCCGGTGGAAAGGGGGCATCTCCCGAGGCGGAGGCGAGGTCTCAGGCCGTCCGAGTGGGCGCTGCTTGAGGGCAGGAGCTCGCACCAGCCGCTCCTGCGAGTTATTTTCACCTAGTACAAACTCAACAAGTATTTGTTGACTAAATGGATCAATGGATGTCTACCAATAATCCATTCTTATAACTTCTTTTTAGGGAAGGAAACACATAGACACAGAGAGTTTCTTTAGCATCAATAGCTAACAAAGCTCTGTCTTTCTGGCTGACTGCTTCCTCAGTGTCAGCCGAAGTGCCAGTTTTACCTCAGCCACATAAAGCACATGAATATATTCGACTGGGGCCAGCATAGTGACAAGACCACTTACATCAGACGCCCCTGGAGTAGACTGATCTTGAATGTGCTTAGGGAACCAGCAAAGGAGCATT
>NW_006285779.1:3314605-3315130 GCF_000327345.1 Myotis davidii
CGAGAGCATCCCTCCGTCCCGAGGGCGGCCCCCACCGTAGCCACCCTCAGCTCTCCCAGCAGCGTTTGGCGCTCTTTCCACGACGCCGACTCCCCGCGGTCCCCGGCCCGAGAGCCCGCTGGTCTGGGGCCCTGGAGGCCCCCTCTGGCCCCGGTCTAGCGCTCTCGGTCACTGTGGGGTCCGCCAGGACGTTTTGTGGAATTGCATCCCCGCACCCTCTTCTAAACGTTGTGGGGCTCCAGGGCGCAGATACAACCGAGTATGGAGAAAAGGGCTCACACCCGAGAAGAAGGCGCGGGGCCAGGGTCCGCTGTGGTTTAGGACTGGATACGGGCAGAACGGCGCCCAGAAGGGTGCCCGCGCATGGCAGGTGCCCGCGCACGGCCGGAGGCTGGGTTCCGTGTGGGCTGAATGGAAGGGCATGGCATTGCCGTTCGGCTTGTTCTTGGCGGGATCTGAGACCTCTGAATGAACCACTTTCCTGACCCCTAAGCTATTAAATAGAAAGGAAGCCATGTATGGACA
>NW_006285779.1:3315161-3335205 GCF_000327345.1 Myotis davidii
CCCAACTCCATCCAGTTTGGGCTAAAAAAAAAAAAGTGGTTCTAATACAGTATTAACACCAAAGAAAGTTGTTTTAAAACATACAAAGCTATAATGCCACCACCTCTAGACAACTATTCATTTTTTAAAATTTTTCGGTTGCACACTTCTTCCTCCCTCTCACTGATTCTAATAGGTACATAATAAAAGTTTGTAAGCTGTACCATAATGAGATTAAAAACATTCCTCTAATATTGAATGTTTATGTTACGCCCAACTTTTCGCTATTATAGATAACAATGAAATGAATAATGTATGCTTGGTAACAGCTTTATTGAAGTATAAGTCGCATTCCATCCAGTATAGTATATCTCTCTTTGAATTGGTTACTTAGGATAAATTCTCAAGATTGGCATTATGGAATCAAAGGTTGGTTTGTAAAGATATCTCCAGGCACAGTGGCACCAGCAATGAATGATTAAACCAATTTCATGTGAGAATTTAAAAAATCTTCGCCATTTTGGGACACATAATGGTACCTCAAAGTTTTGTTATTTATGCATTTCTTTTACCACTGACCAGGATAAATATTTACCCATGTGTTTGTTTCACCTGTGAGATTGTTCCAAGTCTTTGCCCATTTACTATTGCAGCCCTGATGTTTTTCTTATAAATTTGGAATCCTGTGGGTCGTAGCTATTAGGCTTTAGTTTGTTTTCAAGTATTTTTCCCCAATTCTTTATACTTTAATATTTTTAGCCTATAGAAGGTTTACACTTAAAATAGGGTTACAGTTACTGAATGGAAAATAATACAGTATTCTTCTGCAAACCTACTTTTGTTTACCCCTGTATATCAGAATCTGTCAGTCTTTTGTGGTTTATTTTCTATTTCCCCCAAATCTGAGAAATTCATAACTCCTCTACAGACCTGATAAATCTTCTCTTTGAATAGCTACTTGTTTCCTTATAATTTGATTTTTAAAATGTTTTTAAATTGATTTTAGAGAGAGAGAGAGGAAGAGAGAAACATCAATGTGAGAGTGGAATATCAATTGGTTGCCTCCCACATGCACCTCGACCGGGAATTGAACCCATAACCTGGGCATGTGCCTTGACCGGGAATGGAATTGGCAACCTGTCAGTGCACAGGATGATACTCCAACCAACTGAGCCCACCAGCTAGGGCTGTTATAATTTGATTTTAAAAAATAGTTAAAACTTTCATCAGTATCACTTTGTGTGCAAGGGATGAGACTTAAACTCTTATTTTCTAAATGGCTACCTAGTTATCACTATACATTTTGTTCTTTCCCTTTGTTCTAGAAAGCTTATTTTGTCAAATATTAATGTACACATACCTTATTATTAATGTGTACATACCTACATATATGATCTATATCTGAACTCTTCATTTTGTTCTACTGATATATTTTTCCATTTCCACACTATTTTGAATATTTTTTGATAGGGTCTAATATCTGTTAGGATTAGATTATCCTTGTTGGATTTTTTTTTTTTTTTTTTTTTTGGTGTGTGTGACATCTCTACTTCCACTCAACCACCCAAGCAAAAATAAATTCTTTGCCTTTTCAAAAGTTTTTGTGGTTTTCACTATAAAGTCCCCACACACCTTTTATTATATTTATTCCTAAGTATTCCTAAATATTCTATGCATTTTGTTTTTATTATGAATAATCTCTTTTTTCAGTATGTTTTCTAGTTGGGTATTTTAATCATGTACAAGATTAATCTTTTATAAATTTTGGTCATTTTGTTCTAGTACAATTTTATTGTTGATGATAATGATTATTTGGGGTTTTGAGGGTTGTAGTCTTGTTACCTTTATTCCTGATTAGAAAAACTTTCAGAGAATGTATCAGTTGACCTATAAAAGAAGTTGGCTAAAATGACTGAACTCAAGACAGCCAAGGCAAAGTTTTGCTCTCTCTCTCTCCTTCTAGAGCAGTGATGGCGAACCTTTTGAGCTTGGCGTGTCAGCATTTTGAAAAACCCTAACTTAACTCTGGTGCCGTGTCACATATAGAAATTTTTGGATATTTGCAACCATAGTAAAACAAAGACTTATATTTTTGATATTTATTTTATATATTTAAATGCCATTTAACAAAGAAAAATCAACCAAAAAAGTGAGTTCGCGTGTCACCTCTGACACGCGTGTCATAGGTTTGCCGTCACTGTTCTAGAGATTGAGTGAACGAATGAAAGAATTTTTTTTCAAGTGTTTTAAAAGAGAGATAATGGGAATGAGTGTGCATTCTATAAGCAATAACAATAAAAAAAAGTGAGTTTACAGTATAAATGTCTGGTGCTTTGAGACTACAAAGTGATATAGCTTTATTATTTATTTGGCCTATGTGTTTTGAGTTCTTGACTGTGCCCTAGGATGAGGTATCTCCAAACTTCTAGGGAAGCTGCTTTACCACAGCACTTGATAAAGAGCAAGGTCATTGTTTTCTGAGCTGAGAGGAGAAGTTTGTATTAGAGCAGGTGGAGCCCGTGTTGACCAGTGTGGTCTGTTTCTGGACAGCTGCAGAGACGTGATAAGCTACCAAGAGAGGTACTTGTCATCCCTGGAGGGAGATGGCATGCACCCATTCCTCTTAGGGCATCAGGGCACTAGGGCCAAAGTTCTGCTTGGATGGTGGTAGGGCTGTAGTTCATGCTTTGGGCTGATTAATTGCCACCTGGACAGTGGGGTAAGTTTTTGTCAGTGACACAAAACTTCATTTTATCAGAAACTTAACCTTAACCTCACAGCGTCAGAGTTTTTAGCATCTATCAGGAATGGGAATACCATACCTAGAAAAATGAGTCTTAAATGTGTAAGTGCTACAGTGTTCAGCACATAGTAGGCACTCAATACATTGTTGTAAAGTAGAACTTCTTAATTGCTTGGCTTCTCCGCTAGTCAATCTGTATATGGCAAAAGTGGAGATTCGGCCTAAGGGCAAGAGGGGAAACACACGCTGCTTAATTTCTCTCACCTGTCCTGGATGTTTTTGGAATCGTGACAGCAGAACCTGTGGGCTTAGGCCCGGGTCTGCACTCCCTGCCGGAGAGCCCCTGATTCTCTGAAACACAAACTGCTAAGTTTACTGACCTTCCGGCCCAGGGCAAGTCCCATTCAGTTTGGCTGTTCCTAACTGATCATAGCTTTGTTGTGAGTAAGATGAACTGCTTTGGTTCCTTGTGATTTGTTAATGGTCTTATACTTGTGCTTGGAGGCATTTTGGCCACTTTTAAACCACAAACAAATAATTTGCTTCCCTTTAGGCCCCTTGCCCAAACAGTGAACACTGGTAGGTATGCTGAAGGTTTTTATTTTTTCTTGTTTTGTTTTTTTCCCCCCCTCCAAGCAGACACAGAGACAGCTTGAGTCAGTCATCTGGCTTAAAATCAGTTTTGTTTGAAGGCTTTATTAAGCCTGGGGAAATAGAAATATCTTTAATATAAAAGTCAAGGAAAGGTTTCATATAGCAATCTTTTAAGTTTTCCCTAGAGCAGGGGGGAAACTAACTAGTTCAGTCTTCAAAAACAAAGTAGTGAAATTGAACTCTGTCAGTTTATAACATTGGCTAAATGCAAGTAGTTAGTGTGACAGGTGGAAGAACAAAGATGCTATCTACAGATATTCTGATACTGAAAATTAACAGGAGCAAAGGAAGGAAAGAAAAAAGTACATCTGTGTATGTACTAGTAAACCTATTTTTAAAAAATACTTCTGCCAGTCTTATGTTAAAGAAAGCCTACTTAATCCTCCTCCCAAATTAAGTCCTATATGTTTTCAAACTTGAATTTTATTTTAAATGTCCTTTGAGCAATACCTGGGTGCTCTTGCATTTACCTGTGATAGCTTTGCCTGGAACTAACAATAGGTGTTTAGGGAGTCAGGCTCTGAGGTGTTTGCCCTGGCATGTACATTCATTCCTCAGACGGGGTCTGGTAGGCTGGGAGCACTTTGAGGCTGGGGAACTGGGGTATCTATTTCAGTGATGATTAACGTCCAGAGTGGTGAGATGGACACAGATAAGCAGAGTGTGTTTGTTTGTTTTAAAATGATTGCGCCTAAGAGCATTTTTTTTGGGGGGGTGGGCCCAGAAAGCATAAAGTTTCCTTTCCTAACTCTGAACAGAGAAGGCATTGCGGACTGGTTACATTTAATGCCTAAAACAAGTATCAACTTAAAGTAACTTTGCTTTCTCCTTCACCTTTCTGCCTTACCTAGGGAGGAGAGTCACTTAACTTGTCCTCCAGTTCATTGCAAGGTTTCTATACAGGGCTTGGCAAAAGTAGGTCTACAGTTGTGAGTATGCTGAAACACTGTGTATTCTTGTATTATTTATTGATTAATTATTATTAGGTGTTTTATTAACTGTAAACCTACCTTTGCCCACCCCTGTATGGATGTTATTAATCTTCAGTCGCTTTGGGGAAGCCTTGTTTTTAGTGGTTCTGTGAGTTAATAAAAATTGAGTTCAGTTTACATGCTTATAAAATAAATAAAACAATACACCTGTGGAAGCAGGAAATGGTCTAGTGCAGTCAGTACCTCTAAATGCGAACTGGAAGAATGGAAGGGGCCCTTTCCTCCAAGACCGTGAGAATATAGAAGCTGCTTATATCCTTTCCAGTCTTGTAAAACTTGAAGAGGAGGGGGTGAATTTGCTAGCTTTGAGGACAGAAACATGGAGAAACCCAGAGCCCTCCCAATCTGCAGGATGAGCAATTCCTATTGGAATGATATTTGAAGATATTGCAGTACTCCATACTTTCAATTTTCTGTGTCTAACACCTTCACCTGAGGTAAAAAGTTGTGCTTGAGCTGCTGAAGCCAAACTGACATTGAGGTTACTGAGGAAACATACAGAGTTAATTTGACATGGAAAAGAATTACCTTTGTGTGACAACTTAACCTTAACTCTGGGTTGACTCTGGCATTGGATACATTTCTGGTCCCAACTCATAACATGGAACAGGGAGGAGTTCAGGTAGAGTCTTCTGGAGGCCAGGCTCCAGTAAATTTTGAAAACTTAAGATGAAATAAGCTGTTTGAAAAATGAGAAAGTTGAGTTTTGAATTTTCAGTAAAAATTGGCATACCCCCGACTTTGATTCTTAGAAACAGATTTTTGTTAAGCTCCAGAATTTATGTCAGGTGTGTCAACCATCAGGTGAGGCTGAGAATCCCAAGATCTGGCTTATTCTTTCTATTCAGCAGTCTTGCTCAGGTTTGACCAGGATTCAGCTAGAACTGCAGTTGTAATTCGTAGAAGCAAGATGGTTGGGCTAATTAAGAATCTTTTGAATCCTGAATCATGTAAATGCTTGAACTGTATCTAAAACTGAGTATGAGACTATCTGGAGGACGAATTTATTTCTTGTTAGTGGATTGGCACCTTGTCTCAACTTTGAATCAGTTCTTCATTATATTCAAACTGTCCACATTGCCCTCCTTGGAAGTCTGGGCCACCCAATGGGCCCCCGTGCCTGCCCCTCTTTAGCCCACAATTAATTGCCAGTACATTCTTTCTTCTTCTCCTTCGTTTTGGTATTTGACATGAGTTCAAATTGCTGAGAAAGGTGACAACTGTGAAATGAAGACAGGGCTTGGAGACACCTTAAAAAATACATGCAGAGGCCACTAAATGACAAGAGCAGACTGCCAGGCTCTCTCAAAACATCACCACGTCTGTTGACTTTCCATTCCTTGTCCACAGCACAAAATTGGAGGTCAAAGAATCATAGGAGTTAGAGATGGAAAAGACATTTGGGGTCAGCCAGTTCATCCCTCCGCCTTCTCCTGCCCCTGATTCCAGATCATTCCGTACATTATATTTCTCCTCCAGCTCTTGTACAGTTTTCACGGTCTTCACTCAACCCCGGCTGTCACCTTTGGGGAATGATGCTGGAGGCGCTGTCCAGTTTCCCCGCAGCAAAGAGAGAGATTGCTTCTGCCCCCAGTTGACATTCGTGAACTTCTTTGTTGGTGGTCTCGGCTGAGAGGCTGAAGGCTAACGTCCCTGCCGCCTGGGATGGGTCTTTCCTCGACAGGAAAGTGCATACAGTGTGTGATGATGGGGAAGGGGAGAGGGCCAGGGTTCAGTGTAGCCACTGCTGAATTGGTTCCTAGACTCTTGTTTCTCAGGGCTCTTGACCTGAAAAGAGGGGTGTGTGTGTGCGCGGGTGTGCGCTAGGTATTGGGGAGGTAGACAGAGATAAGGAAATTACACTGAATAGGAGTTTGATAAGAATTCTACCTTGCAAATGGGTGGGCTAAACAAACAAATTAAAAAACAACAACAACTAGTCCTGTGAAGTAGTAGAGGTTTGTTTCAAGGAATACATGTTAGGGAAGAAAGTGGTTGGTGGCTTACTGTTCAAGAGGTTTTAGCTTAGAGTCAAGTTGAGAAGAACCGATGGGCTGGAGGGAAGTATTTTGGACAAGGGGACACTGTTGCTTTCGGTGGGTCTCCCCTTGTTTTAAGCAGCAGAGAAAGAGAAGTGCTCTGTTTACTGGCGGCGTGGTTTGGCAGGGAGAATGGTCATTTTTAGAGGCAGCTTTGGAAGGTTACCCCAGCTCCCCCTCTTGTTCTAGCAGCTGTTGGGAGCAGTCTGAAGAGGGTATTATATTTCTTCTGGTAACTCTGCCAAGAATGAGAGGAAATCCACAATCTGTGGGCTTTTCTGGGGGGGATGGGGATGGGGTGGCAGGTGATGGGACAGGGAAATGAAATTGTTTTATAATAAATATGTTGAGATACTGTTCCTGGAAAGCTGTTTCACTGGAAGGAATGGTATTTCCCCTGCTGACCTGCTCTGTAATGGGCTCTGCCAGTACTTCTCTGTCTTCCCTGCAGCCCCCGTGCTCCTTTGAATTTTCGTTAGAAAGTCCATATGGAAAAGGTGGGTCAAGATGCCTATACGGGTGGTGTGTGTGCTTAAGAGAGGCCTTCCTCTAGGAGTTCCTAAAGGAGAACTGCTCATTTGTCACTTATCTTGGCTGTAGTTTGACTTTATCATAATGGCCTAGGAACTGGAGATATAAAAACTTTCTGGGTGGTATTTAGTTCATGTTCTCTCCATCCCTTCATCCCAGGCTGGAAGGCACCAGGGATTTTGAAACTTGGCCACTAGGGCTAAGAATCTGCTTTGGTGATTAATATGGAACACAGTTATAAGATTAAACACTGTGAGGTGTATTCCTCTCACATTTCAGGGAGTCCAAGGAAATGTCATTTTGAAGGTATGAGAATAAAGTCCACTTTTGAGTCTGTTAGTGCCCAGTTCGGGTTTTACTTAGAAGATAGTCTGTTCAGTGGTCGGCAAACTCATTAGTCAACAGAGCCAGATATCAACAGTACAATGATTGAAATTTCTTTTGAGGGCCAAATTTTTTAAACTTAAACTATATAGGTAGGTACATTGTTATTAACTTAATTAGGGTCGTCCTAAGGCTTGGGAAGAGCCACACTCAAGGGGCCAAAGAGCCGCATGTGGCTCAATAGCCGCAGTTTGCCAACCACGGGTCTAGTCTAAAGAAATAGTAGCATCTTTCTTGCTGTTGTTTATTCTCAGAAAGTGCTAGATTAGCCTTGGATTGTGGAATTCTTGAAAACTGATTCTGTGATCAAATGAGTGTGGGAAATGCTGTTTTCCACATCCCCTGTCTTGGGGAGTCACAGTGCCCATTGGTAAATTGAAGACAACAAGATGGCCCTAGCCGATTTGGGTCAGTGGATAGAGTGTCGGCCTGCAGGCTGATGAGTCGCAGGTTTGATTCTGGTCAAGAGCACATGCCTGGGTTGTGGGTTCAATCTCCTGTGGGGGTGTGCAGGAGGCAGCCAATCAATAATTCTCTCTCATCATTGATGTTTCTAGCTCTCTCCCTCTCCCTTCCTCTCTGAAATCAATAAAAATGTATTTTTTTAAAAAAGACAACGAGATGTTCTCTGATAGAGACCCATTTATTGCCCAAAATGTTTTTATTATAAAATTCTTTTTTTCACTGATCAATATTCCTTAACATCTTGCAGAACATGCACACGGGCAAGTGTCTTGCAAATACAGACCTTGACCAACAGCAGGAGGAAATGAATGTGGCTGTGAACATGACCATAAATCCTAAGCTCACCAAGGGATCAGGGTCATGCCCAGTGCTTCTGGAACTGCTTTGGACGGCTTTGCCCTGTGGGTGCCACATTAAGATACTTTATCTGCTCAGATTCCCCCCGTGAAGCCTGTCTAGCTTAAGGATTTGGAAGCTTTGGTTGCATTCCGGAAGATGTGCTGTATTACACGTTTTTAGGAAGGGCCTTTGGAGCTTGGAGGTAGGATGCCCAGGCTCCTGGAAATCTATAGATATTTTTGAAACTGACTTGCCAAAGAGAAACTGCACTTTTGAGAACTTGTTTAAGCAGTTTCTCTCCAAATACCTATTATATCAGGACCATGGTTCTCACCTTTTGTGTCGAAGACATACTTTTGTGTATGATGTTAGAATTTTTGATAATACATTAAAGGATTAAAAGGTGACAGTCTTTTTTTTAAACCAAGTTTTAGAAAGTTGAAAAACTAGTTTATATATTTGTTAACCTTCTGGTATGTTCCTATTTAAGTAGAACTATTACTGCCCTGACCTTGTTCTCTTATAATATACTTTGAGGTAAAGTTTATATCTATTCCTCTGAACATGCAATCTTCCTCTTATTTGCAGCAGCTGTGTCACGAGTCACACTGTGGCTCAGTGGTGTGTCTCACAGAAAACTTTATAAAAGTGTGGCTCTTTTTTGAATGAAAATAAATTCTATAAATTGTTTAAAATTTGATGGCACACTTATTCAGGGTTCCTGGTAGACCACTGGTTAAGATCCGCTTTTAGAAGTACTAAGAGGTTTAAGACTTGATCCTCTGGAATTTATGACTGTATTGGACAAACAAGACCTACAGCTGTGAAAAGCTAACGAGCCTAGGTTTATGATAGGTTCAGTCTATGGGTTCACATGAGAGGGGTAGGAATGTTTGGAGGGGTTAGTGAAGTAGAGGCTTAAGCTGGATCGTGAAGAATGGGTGAATTTGACTAGTGCCCAGAAGAGGGAAGGAGGCATTTGTCAAGGAAAAAGGTAGGCTGGTGCTGGCAATATAGGAGAAGGTATGGGTATAGTTATACATGTAGAAGAGATGGGCTTGGCTAGAGTTCACTTGCATAGTGTGGAGCCATGGAAGGTGAGGTTGAATGAGTAAGGTGAGCTGTTGTTTGGAGGCCTTTCATGGGAGATGTGAGTCACTCCATGCTCTCGTGCCTGGTTCTGTCCTCAGGCTGGCATGTTCCCTACAGTCTCACTTCACCTTGCATGTTTGGGTTACTCCTTGTTCCCTGACCAAAAGAGTAAGCAATTTAACACAATATAATGATTTTTCATTGATTTTTTTTTAAAACCTAATTATGGACATCTGCTGCTGAGGGCTATTGGCGGATTTAACTTAATGCCAAATATAAAGAGTTAGAAGTTTTTTGTATTAGGCTGTTTAAATACTTCTACTTAAAGCCAAATTATTAATTTAGTAGAAGAGCTGGTGGGTACAGGCAATGTGGGGGGAACTCTGCTTTCTGGAGAGTAAGAAGATCAAAGAAATCAAGAGATAGTACTAATTTAAAATTCCAGGCCCCCAAGCATCATTTTGCTTAGTCCTGTTTCCCCTCCTTAGCCAAGTGCCCCTTGAGATGGCCTTGTCCATCACCTGTGGACAGATACCCTCCCTTTCTGAATTTTCAAGTCAGCAGGTAGTTATGTTTATGGTAATCATGCCAGTCATGCAGGTGGACAGCTTGGGTGGCATCAAGGGGAGTCAAACTTCAAAATAGAGCAGGGAGGGAAATTGATTTGTGATGCAGGCATTTTGTGATCTTAGGGACCGTGCAGGTTTAAGACCTCTATAATATAGACACACTTCCCTTTCCTTTACCCCCCAACCATTTTTCTTCAGACTAGGTTTATTTATTTGCTTTTGGTTTGGAGTGTGAGGAGGGGTGAAATGAAAGGGGACTCTAGATAATTGCCTAGATTAATTTCTATTCCTTTGGACTCAATTGTTGCCAAGATTTTAAGGGGTCCAATAGCTTACTGTGGGTGCATGTTGGTTGTTTTGTTTAAAATAGGTCATGTGCCCAGGAATGCAGTCAAACTATAATGGTGACTAAGTGCCGGAAAGCTGAGAAGAGGGGGCCCAAGTGGAAAAATGAGCCTGAGGCAAGAGAAGGCGGGCTGGGAAAATGGAAGTTCCAGTAGGCCCATAGGCCAGGTTAGAGATTCCTCTGTGCATTAACAGCCATGCAAGAGGCTTATTTACAGAGCACCAATCATTTTTGGAGGGAGTACCCCCACTTTACACCAATAACTGTGCTGCAGAAACAGCCAACCAGAGAGCATTTCAAGGATGGGAACCAGGGTCCTTATTGAATTCCCAGGGCAACTGCTCCTGTCTTCTCGGGCACTTCTGCTGCCTTGTTTTACTGACCCTCTCTGACTGGACCCCAGCAGGTCCCCACAGGGAAGGAGGGGTACTTGCTTTCAGAGGAGGAAATTTTTTTAATTCTTGATTTTTCAGGCATTAAAACCAGTAAGAACATGAAAATGATTTGTCCAGCTAGGAAACCATCAGAGATGATTGAAGAAAGAAGAAAAAAGAAAAGGGATGAAAAAGCCTGGCTGTTCAATTGCTCTTAACAAAGTGGTACTATATCTCGCTGAAAGCCAAATGGAATGGTTTAAAGCAGTTGAAATGTGATTTGAAGGACCAGAGCATTCACTGTGGGAGAGGAAGCCTGCACCTGCTATTTGGTCGCAGCTTCTAAAATTCAACTTTGAAAGTTCCTTGCTGCTGTGATCAGGCCCTCAGGGCAGTGCTTTGACCCTTAGTCAAGTGTCACCAAATTGCAGTTAAGTGACCAGGGAGATGAGAGAAGTGTTGTCCTTATCCCAATTCAGGAGATCTACTGATTCACTCCCCCTTGTTTCCTTCCTGTTATGATCCAGAACATTCCATTTTGGTTTTATTCCACCTATGAACTTAGGCCTAACCGAAGAGGAGAGGTTAGCTGTAAACTATCTTTTTATTTTTAAATTTAAATTCTTTATTGTTTAAAGTATTACATCTGTCTCCCTTTTCCCCCATTGACCTCTCCCCAGCTGCTCCCACCCCCCAGCACATGCCCTCACTCCACTACTGTGTCCATTGGTTATGCTAAATGATCTCTTCTTTTTTAAAAATTTTTTTTTATTTTTTATTGCTTAAAGTATTACAAACTGGAGCGCATTATGCTAAGTGAAATGATCTCTTTTATATCTGGGTTATGCAAATAAGATTTGACAGGAAGTCTAATCTTTTTCATTAAGAGTTCAATTCTTTTGGTCCATCCTGTTGACTATTTAAAAAAAAATTTTTTTTAAATATATTTTATTGATTTCAGAAAGGAATGGAGAGGGAGAGAGAGATAGAAGCATCAATGATGAGAGAGAATCATTGATTGTCTGCCTCCTGCATGCCCCTCCCCCCTCAGAGATTGAGCCCGCAATTTAGGCATGTGCCCTGACTGGAAACTGTGACCTCCTAGTTCATAAATCAATGCTCTACTACTGAGCCACCATGGCCAGGCCCTGTTGACTATCTTTTACTGTCCTCAGTTCTCTGTCTAGCTGGTAGTATAGGTTACTTACTAGTAATGTGAAACCAAGGACCATAGTCACCCAATGGACAAATTCAGTAATATATTTTAGCTTTAGCATGTGTGCACCCAAATATTAATCATTCAGCCTGAAAGAAGACTGTTTGACATTAGAAGAACAATTTCTAATAGTTATAATTGAATTAGAAGAAAAATGATTAATTAGCTTTTAGAGATGGCACCATTAATGGATATTAATCACTACATATATTTATATTCATGTAAAATTAACCTTTTTGTAGTGATTTATAACTTATACTGTACTTTGTTTTCGGTGTCATCTTTAAAATACCACAATTGTGTGAAATATTACCCTTTCATAGGCAAAGAAATTGATAACTAGAGAAATTAGATAACCAGGTTTGGATCCCAGTTTTCTAAGTCTGCATTTTATACTTTCCCCATAACTGCATTTACTCTACTATTTAAGGGTAAATTGAAAGACCTAACTCACAATAATTATGTGATATATTTTTTTAAAAATTGCTCACTTCCTACAGTACCATCTATTTACCTCTTCTGACCTGTTATTTATGGAGACATAATTTTATGTAGTGTCTCCTCACCTTTACTTTATAAATTTGACCTAGTTTTAAAATTACCATTCCTTGCTATAATAATTTCCAAAGTATTTTGCAGTCCTCACATTTATCATTTCTAGTGGGCAATATATTTTATTGTATTAGTATACCATTCTCTCCCACAGACAGACATTTGGGCTATTTTCAGATTTTAGCTCTAATGTATAGCTGCAACTATAAATATCTTCATAAAATATATTTTTCTTTTGAATTATGTCTTTGCGCTGCAGTGCCCAAAGTGGGAATGCTGGGTCAGAAGCTATAATTTAACAACTTTCTCCACAGAATTCCTTTCTGAAAAGCTGTACCAGCACGCTGCTAGCAATGCACAGCCAAACCAAATCCTTCTGTCAAACCAAAGTTAGTGTGATTTTCCCACTTAATAGATGTGAGGTGGTACTTTTAATAGTTGTTTTTAAATTTTATTTTTAATAATTGTTTTAATGTGCACTTCTGTGAGCTATTATTGTTGTGGATGTTTCCCTAGTGTTTTATCATGTGAACACTGTGACTCTTCTTAGCTGCTTTCGGATATGGATGGCAGTGTATTGGAGACAGGGTGTTACCCTGATAGGTTTTTACAGTTTCTTAAAACTTTTAAGCATAAAACTTTTACCTATGGTATTAACTGTTAATTTTTCCTACTCTGTTGCTTTCATTTTAATCTCTTTTTTCTTCTGTGCAGTATTTAAACTACTTTTAGTTAAGAAACTATTTTAAATTCACTTTCATTTTGGGCGAGATTATTGTGATATGAGATGATAATCTAAATTCAGTTTTTGCTCTACTGATATGCAATTTTATAAACAGATTTTATGTTGAGCTCTGTGATCTATTTTGAATTAATTTTTCCTTATGGTGTGAGGTAGGGGTCAGGGTTCTTTTTTTTCCTTATGGATAGTCTGTGCTTCCAGCACTGTTTGTCATCCTTTATTAAATTGCTTTAGCATCACTATAGACACTTTAAAGGAAAAGCTGTTCTCCTTGGATTTCTTAGATATCCTAGCATGGAGAGAGAAGAGTTATTCCTTTCTTGTCTCCTAGCCCCTTCATTTATATCCAGGTATATTCTGGATCAGCGGTTCTCAACCTGTAGGTTGCGGCCCCTTTGGGGGTCGAACGACCCTTTCACAGGGGTTGCCTAAGACCATCAGAAAACATATATGATTACATATTGTTTTTGTGATTAATCACTATGCTTTATGTTCAATTTGTAACAATGAAAATACATCCTGCATATCAGGTATTTATATTACGATTCATAACAGTAGCAAAATTACAGTTATGAAGTAGCAATGAAAATAATTTTATGGTTGGGGGTCACCACAACATGAGGAACTGTATTAAAGGGCCGTGGCATTAGGAAGGTTGAGAACCACTGTTCTGGATGTTCCTGAGTCCTGACTTGTAAGCCCATGGAATTTTCTCTGGTTGGCAATGAGTTGTAGTGACTGAATTATCTGTTCTGTCTGGACACAGGATGGCCAGTGTACCAGTAAAAGAACGAGTGAAGGTGTCTCAAAACTGGAGGTTGGGGCGCTGCCGGGAGAGGATTCTGTTGAAGTGGAGATGCAGGTAAGTAGCCTTTTGACTCTTAAAGCTACCTGGGACAGAAAAGCATGCTGGGAAGTGAAAAATCTGGTCCTAGCTGGAGTTGAGTAGTCTTTCTTGGATAGATGGCCCTGGTGATCCTTTAAATATGACAAAGGGGACATCAGAGGGACAACTTTTTTCACGTTTATCAAAAGGATTACAGAAATGGTATTTTAACAAATTCCGTGTTTTTATGATTATAAAAACAATAAATGTTTATTGTAGAAATTTGAAAAAAAATAGAAATGTTTAAAGAAGAAAATAAAACTTAACTTATAATCCTACCACTCAGAGGTAACCACTGTTAATGTATCTCATCAAAAGAAATAAATGAAGCCAGTATTTCAACCTATCTTGTTTTACAATGATTTTTCTTTAAATCTTCTACTCTAGGGAGTTACCCTTTTACTCCTGGCTTCCTATAGTTCTTTCCCCTACTTTATTAAAAAGCAAAATAGAATCTAAAGGTTTGTCGATATATGTTACAGGAGGCAGGGCTCAGAAAAAGTGCTAGGAGATTTAAATAATGGCCTTGGAACTACTAATGCCACAGATTTTATGCCTTATCATAATAACTTTTATATAATAACTTTTTCAAAGTTATTACATGGTTCTCTACCAAAAAAACTGCTCTTTGTTGAATGGTTGGGTTGAATAGGGAACATCATGATTGCTCATCTGTGCCTGTGCTGATAGATACAGAGGCCAGGCTTCCTCATCTGATGACCCTTCTTGCTTGTGTCCAGTTTCTGCTGGTTTTCTTGACATCGGCTGCTGTGAATTTCTGCGATAGTGGTGATGGTAAAGAAACCACAGCGGAGAAATGTGGATTTTTATGATGAAGGACTTTACCCTTTGCTTCCCATTTTTGTCTTTTAATACCAGAAAGTAGAGTTTATTTCTCTATCAAGGTTTTGTCCCTAGCATTTTTATTTTTATTATTATTTTTGGCTGGTTTAAAGCAGTTTGGCAAATAAACACACAAAACAGTTACCAGGCTGCCCTGGGATTCTCCACTGTTCACCTGGCATGAACCTGGTTTCTTGTCCTAGGCAATGGCTGTTTACCAGATGGCTCTTAACATGAATTTCAAACCCCTCTGCTTGCTGCCCACTTGAGTGTGCCACACACTCATGCAAGGGCATGCTGAAGGGGAATGTGCATAATGAGTGAGAATGCAGGCATCCATACACACTCTACACATGTTCCATATAATATATGCACACGCTTGTAAAAACCTCACAAGCAGAAACTCAGTTATTACAAAGTCCAAGCTGCATTTAATGGCCCGTCAAGTCAATTTGCAGAACTTTTCCACATTCCCATGACGCTTATATTAAGGAGTCTGGGGAAGAAACACAGCCCAGTTTGCTCAGACAGGCTTGGCAGTGAGAGATGGTGTCTGTAAATGGGGATGAATCAGCTGTCCCTATGCTTTGCTTGGGACCTGGTAGCCTCAGAATCCCTAGGTAGAACAGGACAGGCTGCTGGGATGCAATGATTGAAGGCTTCTTTTAGTCTCTCCCCACCCCCCAATACCTTGGGAAAGGGGCTTAGGCCCCACAGAGAGCTGGTGTCTGGCAGAGCCTTCTTCTTAAATCTCACTCTGTGCCATGGGACTGGTCTGTGGCTTCTACCTTTTTTTTTTCTTGCCAGTATCTATATTCCTTTATCGCTCTTTTTTTTATTGTTTAAAGTTTTACATATGTCTCCTTTTTCCCTTCTACCTTTCTTCTTGCCAGTTTGTAGAGGGAAGCTTTAACTCTGTGTGGATTTATTTTATCTGCTGCCTATGAGAGCTATTTCTCTGTAGCCCCTGTAGTAAACTGCCCTAGGGACTGTGTTTTTCCATTGCTACTCTTACCCTGTATCCTCTCAGACATTTAGAAATGTAGATATCCCCTGTGAGGATCCAGGTATTTAATCAGTACATTATTAGCATCCTTTCCTAAATGGCTTTATTCCTTTCATTTATACTAGTAAATGGCCCCTTTGCTCTAGAATGACAGGGGAAGGGAGCTTTCCTGGGATCACTCTTCTTCTTTATCATATCCTAACCAGTCTATTGGGAAAGAGACATGTATGGGAGTCTTGGAACCTTGAAATTTAGCAAATCAGTGAGGATACAGAATGAAAAAATTTACTTCATCAGCGTGGAAGGCTTCTTTTAGTCTCTTCCCACCTCTCAATCATTGCATTTTCTAAGCTCTGCCTACCCAATAATTTAAGTTGTAAGCATTCTCCAACTAAGTGTGATATTTAATTGGTCTTTTAATTCTCACTCTCTTAGGTAGTCCAAAGATGATTAGGTCAACACAACATTCAGTCACTCTAGTTTTCTGAGGGTACCCTAAAGTCATTTTGAAGAAGGGGAGAGTGAGGGATAGACTTAGCCTTGCAGGTCATCCCTGCTAAGTTGGGGATCAGTCAGCCTCTCCAAAGCTTGGAGTTAGATTTTCATTCTGTATCTTGATGAACCTTAAATTTTGTTTTTCATCTCTCTAGTCAGATGCCCTGGATGCAGCTAGAGGGTGATTCTCTGTACATATCCCAGGCTAATTTCATCCTGGCCTATCAGTTCCGCCCAGATGGTGCCAGCTTGAACCGTCGGCCCCTGGGAGTCTTTGCTGGGCATGATGAGGACGTTTGCCACTTTGTGTTGGCCAACTCACATATTATCAGTGCAGGAGGGTAAGTGCTAAGGTTTCTCCTTCCAGCCTCTTAGGATTTTTCAGGGACCATCTGCCTGTCTCTGACTTTTCTGTCTCAGCTCCAAAGGGATGAGGAGGGACTAGAAGGAGTAGTGGGTTTCCCCCCCATTCAAAGCACAGAGATTTCCCAAAGGCCCTTACTAGGGTTAGCTGGCAAGGAAAACAGGAAGAGCCTTTTTTTTAAAAAAATATATTTTTATTGATTTCAGAGAGGAAGGGAGAGGGAGAGAGAGACTGAAGCATCAATGATGAGAGAGAATCATGGATCGGCTGCCTCCTGCACACCCGTACTGGGGATCGAGCCCGAATCCCGGGCATGTGCCCTTGACCAGAATCGAACCTGGGACCTTTTTTGGTCTGCAGACTGACGCTCTATCCACTGAGCCGAACCGGCTAGGGCCAGGAAGAGCCTTTAATGAAAAGTGAAGCTGGTCCTGATACTCTCAAGGGGGGAATTTGTTTTGTCTCTCAGCTCTGTTCAGCCCCAAGTGTACTGAAGAAGTAAAGGTACCTGGAAGATCAGACTGACCTTATTGGACTGAATTGCCTATAGCTTAGCAAATTTGGATGTCATTGGAGTCTTGGGCTGTTCCTATAGACTTGTTCTCTTCTTACAGAGAGAATAATTGGCTGTTGGGGTGGGCTCTTTATTTCTCTCCTAGAGATGGAAAGATTGGTGTTCATAAGATTCATAGCACCTTCACCGTCAAGTACTCAGCTCATGAGCAGGAGGTGAACTGTGTGGATTGCAGAGGGGGCATCATTGTGAGTGGCTCCAGGGACAGAACGGCCAAGGTGAGATGGTCACTCCCTTATACTGTTATTCCCTCTGTCTATAGGGAGTGGGTGGGAGAGGGTGGAGAGGGCCTGAGTCTCAGGATTGGCTGAGAGCATGGGGTGGGGGTGGGGGAGACAACACAATAAAGGGCTCACTTATGTGCCTCTGGCATGCAGCTTGCCATGCCAGGTTGTCTCTTTGCCAGCTGGCCTGGGAAAAGAGTGGACAGTGGCTGGGAAGCTTGCCACTCACTTGAAATGTGGCGTGAACTCAAAAACAGAGGGCCTGGGCAGCTTTTCCTCTCTGAGCTGAGTTTCCTCAAGTTTGTGGGTTAAGTTCTGACCCCAATATTTTATTTAAAAATCTCCCTCTTTTTACTTGCTCTCTGTTTGGGGAGGTTAATTTTTCACCACCTTGTTTATAAGCAATCAGGCTGATAATTAAAATGTGTTTTCGCTGCTCCTCTGGAGAGTGATGAGGTCAGTGAGCAGCAGAAAGATGGCAAGACAAGGGTGTTATTTGTTGCGTCATTGCCAAATTGCCTGGTCTGCAGTCCGACATCTGCCAAGTCCTAACAGAATGAGACTGATAGGTAGTGTGCCCTCTGCTTTGTGGACTCAGCTCATCCACGTTTGGGTCAAATAGGCTTCCACCCATGAGATCGAGAACTTCCTCCATTTCTGTGTCCAGCAGCCCTAGGCAGGGCCCACACATGCCTGGCCCTTTGGGGCTGCCGTGGGAACTTTGCTGACAGTTCAGTTGATGGTGCAGGAGGCCTGATAGTATCTTGCTTGTCTGTTTCCCAGCATCTAGAGACTTCCTAGTGCTAACAGGAGAGAAATGCTTGTCCGCGTCAGCAAATAGGCCTCTAAGACACAAAGGGAGAGGACTCAGGAGAGGGAAGTTTCAGTCTTTACTCACTAACTTTTCTTACTCTGAGTATCCTCTGGTGACTACTCCTTCATGGAAAAATGTCAGTAATTTATATAAAAAGAAGAGCTAAATATGTTCTTTTCTATTTGTGGAAGTTTCTCCTTCATTTGCTGTTTCCTTCCTCACACATTATATTCTGTCAGAGACATGTGCACCAGCACAGGGAGCCTGAAAAATCTAGAAAATTTATGAACCAACATGGAAACTGAATTTCCTATTACCTGCTTCCCACTCCTCTACTCTATACTTCAGATTTCTGATTGGTCACTGTGTTTGTACCATTCCTTGAAAAGAGACTGGCCTTAAGTTGCTATACTGCTCAGAAGTCAATTTGCATAAAAACCTTCTGTGGTACCTGTGACCTAGATCATCCCATCTCATTGTTGTATCTTCTTGTCACAGCTTTAAGCTTCCCCTGGCTCTTCCTTTTCAGTGACACCTCTTTTATCCTATTTGAGCTGATACCCTGAGCAGTATAAAATTAGGCTTTATGACCACAGCAATTTGAGGATTGTATATTGTAAAACATTATAGCAATTTTATCTGGGATATTGGGTTAGTTTCATGTTTTACCAACTCAGCCCTATTTAGTGACTTAGTTTTTTAAAAAGCATTGAAATAGGTAATATTGAATTCTAAAATTGTCACTGCAGTATATCCTGTTTCTTTTGAGGATTTCTTTTAGGTCAGTGACAGAATTCTCCCTCTGGTTCTTCAACTTCAGAAAGCTAGTCAGCTTGTTGGGGTTCCCCTATGACCTCCAGGCTAGCTCATCTTTTCTGGCTTTCTGGGTGCTGCTTTTGTTTCTTCCTTTCTGATACTGTCTTTGCATTTCACCACCTTCGTCTTCCTGGCCCATTTCTTTTATTATTAAAAAAATATTTTTAATGATTTCAGATAGGAAGGGAGAAGGAGTGAGAGATAGAAACATCAGAGATGAGAGCGAATCATTGATCAGCTAACTCCTGTACACCCCCACAACCCGGGCATGTGCCCTGACCTAGAATCGAACCGTGACCTGGTTCATAGGTCAACACTCAACCACTGACCCACACCAGCCGGGCTTCCTGGCCCATTTTGCTATTCCCCACAGTTATTCTTTTATAACTGACTCTCCATTTTCTTTTGGTGGCACGTGCAATTCTACAGCTGCTGCTTCAGATTTCTGATACACGTAAACCTACATAAGAACTATCATGTTTGCCTGTAAACATCTAGAGCAGTGGTTCTCAACCTTCTGGCCCTTTAAATACAGTTCCTCATGTTGTGACCCAACCATAAAATTATTTTCGTTGCTACTTCATCACTGTAATGTTGCTACTGTTATGAATCGTAATGTAAATATGTGATATGCAGGATGGTCTTAGGCGGCCCCTGTGAAAGGGTCGTTCAACTGCCAAAGGGGTCGCGACCCACAGGTTGAGAACCACTGATCTATAGCCCGTTTTGAGGGAGTTCCCTAAATATGTACTGTGTCTTAGGATAGAGGTTTGTTTTATTGGGGTGAAGGAAACAAAAACATTTTCTTTGGAAAATTGCTGAGCAAGGAACTGCCCAGAAAGCCCCCTTCCTTCCCCTCCCAACTCTAGTTTCTAACTTCCTGTGACTTAGCGTGGGTGGCTTCTCTGGGCTTTAGTGGGGCTGGTCTCACCTTCAGATGTGACAGGACGGTAGCTTATGTTCTTGGTGGGCCTGGGCTGGTACTGACCATCCCTTCATGCCTTC
>NW_006285779.1:3335403-3341815 GCF_000327345.1 Myotis davidii
CGTAATTATTCTTATAATATATTTTAGATACCCAATGTACACTGGTATATCTAGTTTATTTTATAAGGTTTTCCATTATTATTATAAATTGTTTGTGTCGTCTTTAATGGCTTCACAATGGATTTACCATAATTTAGTCACTGTTTTTCCTAGTGGATATTTGTATCTAGTTATTATCATATAGTATTAAGAGTCACTGTTATTGATGGCTAATGCCTACCAAATACTGTGCTACTGTGCAAGATAATTTATACATATCTTCCTATTTCCACACTGCAACCCTGAAAGATAGGTATTATTTCTATGTTACGCATGAGGAAACTGAGCCCAGGAGGTTCAATACAGTTCCTCATGTTGTGACCCAACCATAAAATTATTTTCGTTGCTACCTTATAACTGTAATGCTGCTACTGTTATGAATCATAAGGTAAATATCTGATATGCAGGATGGTCTTAGGCGGCCCCTGTGAAAGGGTCGTTCAACTGCCAAAGGGGTCGCGACCCACAGGTTGAGAACCACTGATCTATAGCCCGTTTTGAGGGAGTTCCCTAAATATGTACTGTGTCTTAGGATAGAGGTTTGTTTTATTGGGGTGAAGGAAACAAAAACATTTTCTTTGGAAAATTGCTGAGCAAGGAACTGCCCAGAAAGCCCCCTTCCTTCCCCTCCCAACTCTAGTTTCTAACTTCCTGTGACTTAGCGTGGGTGGCTTCTCTGGGCTTTAGTGGGGCTGGTCTCACCTTCAGATGTGACAGGACGGTAGCTTATGTTCTTGGTGGGCCTGGGCTGGTACTGACCATCCCTTCATGCCTTCCTTTTTCTCTATTTCATTCATTTTGATATGTGTCTATACAAGGCATCAGGGCTCTTCAAAGAGGAGGAAGATATAATCTCTCTCCTCAAGTGGTACTGAGACACGTGTGCACTATGAAGGTGATCAGAGGTGGCTAAAGACTGAAGTGTAAGGCTCTATGGAAAGAGCCAGAAAGTTCAGAGGATGGAGGGATCATGGCTGGATTGGGAGGGGAGACTTTATAAAGAGGGGAACATTTGAAATTTTTTTTTTTTTTTACCTTTTAGTTATTTTTCAATGCATGGGTTGCTTTTTTGATTTGTAACAATACAGGATGTAATCAGGCACTGTACTAAGCACTATATATATATATACTGGTATATCTAGTTTATTTTATAAGGTTTTCCATTATTATTATAAATTGTTTGTGTCGTCTTTAATGGCTTCACAATGGATTTACCATAATTTAGTCACTGTTTTTCCTAGTGGATATTTGTATCTAGTTATTATCATATAGTATTAAGAGTCACTGTTATTGATGGCTAATGCCTACCAAATACTGTGCTACTGTGCAAGATAATTTATACATATCTTCCTATTTCCACACTGCAACCCTGAAAGATAGGTATTATTTCTATGTTACGCATGAGGAAACTGAGGCCAGGAAGTTATGAAATATCTATAAGATTAGAGATAATAAGTAGCAACTAGGACTCAACCCAGATTTGTCTGATTCCAAAGCCCATGTATGTACTTTCTGCTACCACAGGCTGCAGGGAATAGTTTTATCATTTAGGTTTTTCTTCATTTTGGGATAATTATTTTAGGATAGTGTCTCAGCAATAGAATTACCCAGTCAAAGGCTTTGGTCATTTTAAGAGTCTTGATATATACAGCCAACTGCTTTTTAAAAGGACTGTATCAAGGTCTACTCCCACTGAGTTCTGTCTTCTCCAGGGGATGGGTCTCTTTTGGATTTGGCCACTGAGGATGAAGATGTGATCAGCACACTTATGTTTCCGGGGGATGGTGTGTTGCTGGGGCTGATCAGGAGGGCCATGTTCCCAAGGTGATGCTCAGAATTGGCAGCATACTTCCCAAGCCACTTCTGGAGACTAGGAACCTTGTTCTGTGGTTTGCACAATCTAGGAATCCACCACCAGCCTGTTCCCTGGAGGGCACTGGTGAATTCAGGCCTCAGGTGTTCCCGTAGGTTTTCTAATCAGAGCCCTTTGTGTCTTCCCACCACCCATGCAAGAACATGCCTTCTAGAGGGTTTGCATCCGGGAAAAGGAATACCTCTCTTCCAATCTGGGCCATCTAAGAGAGGACATTAGAAGTGCATCTATTACTACCAGAGAGCCCTGACTGCAGATCCAGAAGAGTAAGCTGGAGTCATGGCACTCCAAGAAATTTGTGGTATTTACCTTTATTTTCTGCCCTTTTCCATCCAGGATCTTCTTAAATTTATTTTCTTTTCCCTATTTTGAGAAAAGTAAGTCATACCCTCTTCCCTCCATCATGTACACAAAATCTAAAACACTTTCTCCTTTTATAGGGAAGAGATATCATGTGACCCTAAGGAGGCAGGACCACCCCCACTCCATTACCCACCCCTTAAGCCCAAGGAATGTTTCCTGGAAGTTCTTCCATCTAAGGCCCGAACTGACTTGTGTGTTCCCCTTATAGCACTGCAGGGACCTTGAGAGGTCATTGGTCCATCTGGCTGCCTCAGGATCCCTCCGTGGCTGCTGTCTGGGGACTGCTCTGTATATTTGAGGTTTCCTTTCTGTTTAGTTAGAGGCTTATTTCCCTGTGTGTGTCATCTGGGATAGGGTGAGGTAGGGGGGCCTTGTGCTTAATGGGAGATTTCTAAATGCACTGAATGCTGAGAGGGCTCTGTGAGTGTTGATTAGAGTTAAGCCCAGAGTGGCTGCTAATGTACATTCCTGACTGATAGGGACCAGATAATGTGCTCCAAGCAATATTTTTAACCTGTAAGAGATATGGAAGCTTAAAAGAGTTAAGCTTTTCTGCTACTTTTGGTGACACTAGGTGCTAAATTCCGTGCTGACATGAATAGCATTGAATCCTGGGCATTATCAACAAACAAACAACACACTACCTTTCTACTTTGAAGTCTCTCTTCTTCCGTTCTTTCCTTCCCTTGCATCTTTCTTTTTACTCCTTTCTCTAGTTCTACTCTAATTCTATCTCTATCCTTCCATACTGTGCCTTGATCTTTCTCCCTCCTCCTACCTTCCCAAAGTAAAATCTTGGTGAGAGATAGGAGAGAGGAAAATCCACAAACACGGGGAAGGTGCTAAGAGAAGCGAGCCCAATCTACTTGCTCATCTCGGTCAAGTCTCAGCTGAGGAATGTGGAACTTCGGATTCCCTGGTATAAAATTGGTTGGGAAGTAAGAGCTGTATTGGGTGGAAGTAAAAGAGGTTGGTTAGGACTGGGAGCCAGGTCTGTTTGGGTGGTAGGCTATCCAGAAGCCAGAGCGGCACCTCTGCTGATACCCTGCGCTCTGTGTATACAGGACAGAAAGGATTCTCCGTTCCCACCCTCCTTACCCCTGCCCAGGGACAGTCACCCCACCCCAATTCCAGGCAATGCCAACGAGAGCATCTTCTCTCCTGTTTCCAGGTATGGTCTTTGGCCTCAGGCCGGCTTGGGCAGTGCTTACACACCATCCAGACTGAAGACCGAGTCTGGTCCATTGCTATCAGCCCGTTACTCAGGTAAGGGAGACATTGTGGATATGTCTCATCTAATAATGCTTTTATTTTACAAGGTCAGTTGGGCTAGAAATCCTCTAAGCATTGGGTTGAGATAACCTTCTAGGAACCAAATTCCTAAGCATCTAGCCCAGCAATGTGAAGGAAGAGATACTATGTTAGAAGGTAACTGAGTCCAGCTGTGACAGCCATGTCTCTCCTGGAAGAGATGCCCTTTGGGGTTGTTACCAAAGCAGAGGCCTCTCAGCACCTCTGGGAGGTGACAGCACCAGCCCAACTGCTCTCATAACACATCAGTGGCTTGTTCCCCTTGGGAAATGTCCTTTGGAGAATCCCTTAGAGCAGTGGTCGGCAAACTGCGGCCCCTTGAGTGTGGCTCTTCCACAAAATACCACGTGTGGGCACGCACGTACAGTGCAGTTGAAACTTCATGGCCACACTCAAGGGGCCAAAGAGCCGCATGTGGCTTGTGAGCTGCAGTTTGCTGACCACTGCCTTAGAGCATTGAGTCATTAGGAGAGCTTGGGACCTGTGTGCCATTGGGCCCTCATCCAAAGATGTATATGTACAGTAGAGGCATTGCAGTGCCAGATTTTTTATGGTGGCTTTATCCTACCTTTGGCCTGACTGGTATTTCCTAGCTTTATCTATGAATGAGTGAGCTTGCATTCTAACTTCTGCTTTCAGTCTAGGCTCTCTTGGACTAAGGCAGAGCCTCTCTCCTCCTCAGCAGGGTGCATTGATGCCCTCTCCTGCACCTGCTCTGTCACAGTGTTTACTTAGGGTCTTCCCCACTTCCTTTATCCCTCACTCCCCATCTAGATGATCAGTAGGAAAGCTGTAGGGCTGCCACCCTCCAACACTGGGTTTGAGTCAGTCATTTGTTTTATGGGAGAGTCAGTTCCCCCCTTTGCTCAGCCCCCTTCCTTTTTTCTCTTCACCCAATGGAGCCTGCATCCCTCCTCCTGCCCCCTTCCACAACTCCCTCTCAAATTTTTTTCTTCCTAAAGAATTAGAGCCGATTAGTCACGTCATTAATTCTTCAATTTGACGGCTGATATAGCAGGACCCGAAACACATTGCTGACCCCAGAGAATGGAGGCCCCATTCCTTTAGCATATTGACGATGGGAGAAGTTAATTAAAATTCCACAGAGCGGAGGTGTCGGCTAACCTATAAACCTGTCGCTGTTCAGAACAAATCATTCTAGCAATCCTTGGAAAGAGGGAAGGAAAGACCAGCAGGGAGAGGCCTAAGCCTGTGGGAGCGGAGGGTGGAAGATGGAGCCATCGAGCTTTGTCCCCTCTTCAGTTTCTTCCTAATGATGTCCCTTCTTAAGCCAGTTAGCTAGGCTTTGGGGTCTGTGGCCTGGATATGTGTAAGGACTGAAGGAGGGTGGGACAGCCTGTGGGGGATGACAGGTAGGCTGGTGACTTTGTCTTGATGGTTACCTGTGGACTTGTCCTGGCTTCAGGCGACTAGGGTGGGGTCCTTGGTAGAGGGAGGTTCTTCAGGGCTGGAGATGGTCCACGTGCTTCCTGCATATGGGTTTGGCCAAAGAACACAAACAGGCTCTCCCAGCATCCCCACACAGATTCCTCTACTCTACCTGCCTCTTCTGGAGTGTGTTAGGCTACCTGTTCACAGAATAGAGCATGGCAGCTGTTGAAGATGGTGCCAATAAAAGGTTGAGGACAGCCCTAGCTGGTTTGGCTCAGTGGATAGTGTCAGCCTGCGGACCTAAGGATCCTGGGTTCGATTCCGGTCAAGGATATGTACCTTGGTTGCAGGCTTCTCCCAAGCCTGGGCCCTAGTCAGGCACATACAGGAGGCAACCAATCGATGCGTTTCTCTGTCTTTCCCTCTCTAAAAATCAATGGAAAAATTTCCTCGGGTGAGGATTAAAACCCAAACCAGGTTGAGGACAGACATCTGCCCTCATCATTGAGTAGCAGTTTAGATTACCATGAACTGAGTTTGGGGTTTTTTTTTTGTTTGTTTGTTTTTTTGGCTACAACTTGGAGGAAGGACATAGCTTTCTATTACTAGTACTGCTCTATGCCTGCTACTACTACTAGCAGTTAACATTTATTAGTCATTAGCTCTATGCCAGACCCCCTGCTACGTCCTTCATGTTCCTCATCTTTGGTGAAAACCTGGATCTTATGTTTTCTTCACATTCTCCTTTAGAGTCTTCTTGTCCTCTTAGCGCACTTTCTTGGCCCTGGATGAATCTTTCACTCACTGTTGGCTGGCTGTTCAGTTCCTGACCCACAGTTATTTGAGATGACCTTTTCCCTAACTTCACAGATGGTATCTTGGACTCTGTAAAAATAGTTTGCTTTTGGGATTACACTAGGTGATCAGGGCATCTGCTGGTATTATCTCTGTTCCTTTTTATTTTACCTGAAAATATACTGGGACAGGGGCCTTTTCATCTTATTATTAGATCAATTTCTTTTCTCTGTGTCCATGAAATGGAACCTTTCAATAAACTCACCCATTTATCCCAGTCTGGGAGCCTCTGCCTCCCAGCCTCAGGGTCGTTCTGGAAGACTGAAATTCTGCTTTGCCACCGGCCAACAGAGTAGCCTTAAGTCAGTCATTCCCTTCTCAGAGCCTCAGTTTCCTCATCTAATAAATGTAAATACTATTTCCTTTCTAGACCTTTCTAGAGTATTGTGAAGATGACCTGAAATGATCAATAAGAAAATACTCTGCAAAGCTGAAAGGACCATAATATGATGTCAGCCAGAATCTCCTCTCTGGGATAGTACTTGTTTAGTGGCTTTACCTGCTCTCGTGGCTCCACTCTTGCCCGGGGCTTTGGCTGGCCCTCGTGGCTCTTTTGCAGTCTTCCTGAAGTGGGGATTC
>NW_006285779.1:3341844-3346066 GCF_000327345.1 Myotis davidii
GTTCCTGCCCTTGATGGCTGCCTTCTGTTCCCGTCCCTGCCACTTTCCCTATTGAGCGTGGTCATCAGTGTCACTAATGTGATGAGCTCCTGACCCCTCATGAAGAACATGTGTGACGTGGGGTGGCGTGGGGTCAGGTGGGGAGAAGCTGTCCTCTAGGGCAGCTACTCCTGGTTTACCTGAAAATTTCTAGCTCCGTCATAGTTAGAAGGAACCTGGACAGTTAGAAGATCTGGCACATCTCTTTTCTTAATTAATCTCTCTCTTCTATTTAACATATGTCAGAGCTATTTGTCATATTTATCTGATGCTGGGCTTTTGTGCCTGTTTTCCTTATGTGTGTACTTAGATACTTGTAGCATGAAACATGAAACCTCAAGCCCTAGGCTTAACTTGTGGTGCTCACGACTGGAAGAAAGCAGGTATTTTTTCTTGTGTCCAAGTATCACCTATCCTTCCTTCCATGATTCATAAACAGCAATGGGAGATGATATTTAACACCCATCATGTGCTTAGAGTGTGTCAGGTACTCACAAAACTTAGAAGTAGAACTAGTAGTCTCCACAGCAGGGTGGCAGACAAGGACCTTTGCTCTAGCCTCTCACCCATCTTCTTGCCTTGATAGCAGTAATCCTGTTTTTAAGATTCATGACTTATAGGTGAAGCCCTCCTCCTGCAGAGGAGGCCCAGCCTGGAGCTGTGAATGAGTGAAGGAAGAGTGGCTGGAGGCATGCTTGGGTGTCAGGGCATGTCGGGGTGTATTTGTGGGGCTGATACATTCAGTCCAGCTGGTCTCAGACATACAACCTCCCGAGGTCACAGTGGATTCTGAGCACTTGTCCATGAGTAACACGGAAAAGCAGAGTTTTCAAAATGTGAACTATGTTTTGTTGCCATTTAAAATTATTTCCAGCTGAGTAAAGTGAGTAAATACTCAAGAGTTAGGAAATGCAGAATTATTAAAGACTTAATTTCATTCCCTTCTACTTTCCATCATTTTCTCTCTTACTTGCTTTCCTCCTTATTCCCTGTGTATTGACTGAGCACTTGCTATGAGGCAGCTCCCCAAGGTCCTTTCAGTGGTGGGGACAAGATGGTACTAAGAGCCTAAAGCTAGGCTGTCTTTGATTGAGGGGTAAGAGGAGTGTCATTCCTGGCTGAGGGAGAAATAGAAGCGTAGGGAAGCTTGATATTGGGCTCATGTGGGATGGGGCAGAAGAGGCAGCTGTTGGTGTTCAGGTCTCTAGCCTGTTGCCGTGTCCTACGGGCTAAGGGAGGACCACAAGACGTGCTTTTACCACTGGCATCTTGGAGAGTAGCTGTGGCCCTTGAAGGACTCTGTGGGGACTGGGGAAAATTCTCTCCTCCTGGAAGCCAGAGTTGAGATGGAGAGGGATGGTGGAAGGCAGTGTGTAGTCGAGGTCGGTAAATGCTTGCCCCAGTCCAGGAGTATGGATGCTCCTAGATCTTTAGTTCGCAGGCTCCTTCAAGCCAGCCATGGGGGCCCTGGTGGTAAAATGGGTCTGTAAGCCGACCTGCCCTGGTTGCCTGAGAGGGGAAGAGAGAAGAGCCCCCAGACGCCATATTTATTACCTTTCCAGAAGAAGGAGGTGCTCAACAGAATCCTTTCCCCGTCTCTGAACAACACTTGCTCTCGTGCGAGAGTGTGGTCAGGAAGGCTTCCCGGGACACTTGGGTTTTAATCCCTTCTCTCTTGTTTCTGTCATTTGGGAAATATATGAGTGGTATAGGTGTAGAAACTTGACTTAGCTATGTTATTAAATATACAATATAATTTTGTGTTACTTTGCTCACTGTGGTGGCCTGTTTGTTTTCTGGGGGATTAGTCCAAGTCTGCATGAAATGTACCGATTCAAATTCGTAAAGTGAGTTGCGGCCCCTGGGGGGTTTTGATGGAGCAGCTGCCCCTTCTTGCTTCATTTTTCCCAGAGGTGAGGGAGAGTCTGGAAGGAAAGCAGGCACTGTGTACTGTTTGGTGGGGGTGGGTTTGTTGGGAGAGCAGGGTGTTTGTTCCGGTGGCTACAGAGTTTACTGTGTGTCGTGTGTGGGGTAGATGCATATTCACTAGCCTGTTGAAATGCACCTTTCTTTAGAGAAAGGTAATTGCATCTGGAGTTTTCCCTGACAGAGAGGTTTGAAAGATTGGAAAAAGCAGCAGCCAACTTTCAGTTTGGATTCTCCTGATTCCCAGTGGTTCAGCGACCCTTTGGCCCTAGGCTGCATAACTCAGTGCTTTTAGGAGACGACAAATCAAAAGTAAAGGTTGTGCCTCTGAGTTTTGCTTTTTCTGGTTGGCAGTGGAGAGCTGCGTCTTGAAGAGGATCCCTAATCTTGATAACCTGAAAAATATTCTGATGGTTGACTTAGTTATGCTTCACATTGTGGCGGGTTCTCCTGATGGCTTGGCCCTTGGTCAACTTGAAGACCTCTCTGCTCTCCCTCCCAGGGCTGGGCAAGGGGGAAGCTTCCTCTGGGGCCTGTCTAGGGAAAGGGGACCTTCCTAAGGAAGGAGTGGCTTGGTGTTCCCCTTTGCCAGGCTGTAGAGCACACAGGAGGGAGCTTCCTGATGTGGTGCCCTCGGATGAGAGAGTCAGAGGCACAAAGGCACCATGGAGGGGCCAGGGATTGGCATGGCTGGCAGGGGAGGCATGACACCTGGAGAAAGAAGGATGCTCTGGGTAATGCTAGGTGGGCTCCTCAGTCCAACCTGAAATGACCAAAACATTGGAAAAGGATCAGTGTGGGGATACAGTTGAACCAGAGTCTGGTCCTTCTGAGTCTCAGGGCAGCGCCCACTACCCCAGAGTTCATGGCCTGGGCCAAGCCAAGCCTCCCCTATGGGTGTCTCCATCAGTAGCAAGGACGAAATGCCACAGGAACTGGGGTGGGTTTCACTTCCTCAGGATTGGATTTCTGCCACTGTCCAGGGCAAGATGGGCACGGGGAGGCTCATGTGCTGAGCTGCTGGCCTGAGACCAGCAACCCAACCAGTCCTGGCTGGCCCAGAACCCATTTGTGGGAGCAACTCCTTCCCAGACCAGCAAGGTTGGCTCAGTTGTCAAGAGCCGACTTAAATAAAATACCACAAATAGAAACAGAGGCTGCTGCAGAAGCCTGAAACACAGTGGGTGCATGGAGACCCTGCCCCTACTAACAGGGACACATTTCCACCCTGTCTCAGTGCTTCAGTTCTTTGGTTCCCCGTCTCTTGTCTCTCTCCCACCTGCCGCCCATCCCCAATCTATCTTTCTCCAGATACGTAAGCATTACTATGTGCTAGAGTCTGGGGGAACAGCAGTGAACTAGGCAGCATAGTGTGATGGAGAGACAGACCAGTCAGTGCTAAGCTGTGTGCTAAGTTCTCAGATGGGGAACAGAACACATTGGAGGGATCAGAGTCTTCTTCCTTCTGGCTCCAGTCTCCGCCTGCACCGCTGTTTTCCCAAAGCGGGAAGAGAGAGGAAGGTAATTTTCCCTCCGCAGCTGTGGCTGACTTTTCTGGGTTGTGTGTGCAATGTGCCTGTGTTTTTCCACCTTTGATCACTGTTCTGCCAACAGATAATTTAGCAATCACATCCCAAGGTGGAAGCATGGAGTTAATGTTAAAATTAGTTGTTGTTTTTTTTTTTTCTTTACTCTTTAAACTTCTGTGGGTGATGAGGCAGAGAGGGAGGTGGGAGGGTGAAGGGGAGCTATAAATTCTGTGGCTGGTGTAGCTGTTCTCTGAGCAGCCGGGAAGCCTCTGATGTCTCCACAGCACTTTCATTAACATTTAAATTAAGGGTTTGTTTTCCAGTCTGTTTTATAGGCAGGGACCTTTCATGGCCTGTCACATGCAACCCCCCCCACCCCCTTTCCAAGCAAGTGTGTAATTGTAGCCACTGCTCTATCCTAACTCTGGGTTGCAGCTGGAGTTCAAAGGGAATTCCTGGAGATGGAGCTCTGGAGGTACAAGGTGTACCAGTCAGGATGTGGGTGTTCCTCCACGATGAAGGCGCTGTGCCGCGCTCTCTCTCCTCTTATTTGACCTGTGCTTTTCTCTGCTCTTTTAAGGGACATATACTTCAATCCCACTCTGACCCCTCCCACCCTTCCTTCCCTGGGGCCATCAGCTTGTGGGAAAGCCTGCATCCATGAGCGCTCTCTCCTTATATCACAGGTTAGGCCCTGGGACAGATCCTTCCAAGATACAGAACTTTCT
>NW_006285779.1:3348333-3362707 GCF_000327345.1 Myotis davidii
TACTAACTGATGATATTGTGTACCAATTGCACAAATATTTGTGTAAATGACTCTTGGATTCTAAGATACTAGGTTGTAAGAATTGATTTCTTTACCTTGTGTCCTTTACACACGGTATATGCCACATAGTAAGTGTGAATAATTGTGGAACAATTTTTTTTATTCTATATGTTTTCATATATTTCTGATCTGGGTTGCAGCTGGAGTTCAAAGGGAATTCCTGGAGATGGAGCTCTGGAGGTACAAGGTGTACCAGTCAGGATGTGGGTGTTCCTCCACGATGAAGGCGCTGTGCCGCGCTCTCTCTCCTCTTATTTGACCTGTGCTTTTCTCTGCTCTTTTAAGGGACATATACTTCAATCCCACTCTGACCCCTCCCACCCTTCCTTCCCTGGGGCCATCAGCTTGTGGGAAAGCCTGCATCCATGAGCGCTCTCTCCTTATATCACAGGTTAGGCCCTGGGACAGATCCTTCCAAGATACAGATCTTTATGCTTATCTTCCTCCTTTTGATTTTTTTTTTTTTTGAGCCTCAAGAATACTTCCTCCTATTCTACCTAGAGAAGCAACAATATAAAAGAGATTACCATCCGGGAAGAATTTACAATATAAAAGGATCCTTTGGTCCTAAAAAGTGCATTCTAGAATCGATAGGCATGTGGACACACCATAGTTGCCAGCTCTGAGTGGACAGTGTGTGAAACGGCATACTGACTTCGGCGAACATCTGTTTTTCGAGGTCTTGGCATCATAGGAAGCTCTCCTCCTCCTCACAGAGTGAATTTGTTTCTAAGCTTCCTTCCGAGCTAGCATATCTGGCCGCGTTTGGTGGTGTTTTGAAAAGATATTCCTGCTCTGGTCTCTGTCCTCCTCCTCAGCATCCTGTTGATCTGTAGATGATGAGAATGTGTACTAAACACTCACAAAGCATCTCCTTAGTTTATAACTTCCAAGGGCTTAGTTCACCGAACTGCTGGTCTTGAGCTGGCTTTCCTCTCTAGATAGTAACTGGGGCATTTTTCTCTTTCTGATCAGAGACTGAGAATTTTCTTTCTCTCAGAGTTTTGATTTCATTACTTGAGTCACTGCATCTTTCCTTCCTCTTTCACTAATCCACTCAAACAGTTTCTGACTTATCTGCAGGATTGAAGATGGCGGAGTGTCTTGCCCTCCTGTTCCAGGTAACCTAGTCAACAGGTGGACACCCTCATGCCCTGAAGTCTTGCCCAAGGGGAGTGTGGGAGGAGCCAGGGTGACCCTTGTGCAGGTGCTGCTGGGCTCAGATTGCAGCCTGGTGTCCAGGCCCTGCCTGGTGGTGATTAATCTGGGACACGGGCCGGCAGAGGCCCAGCCAGGGCAGCTTTGGTCCCTCACTGTGAAGACCTTTGGCTCGGAGACTGAACTGATCTCTGTTGCCTGCTTCGGCGTGAGTTTGATCTGTCAAGGCTAAAGAGGAACCTGATGGTGGGGCGGAAGCTTCTAGTCCTGTCTGACTTATGGCACCGATCCATTCCAGTGGCCCTGTCATGATAATACTCGTATATTTAAGAAGATTTCCCCACCTGTTAGCTGTAACCCTCGGATCAGTCAGAAGAGGGATCTGCATGTAATATCTGTGTTTTTAGTTTCTTGAGTCATGGAGCTTACTCTTATAAGTAAATTGGGAGTTGAGGTGGGTCTGAGTGAAAAAGATAATGATGAGGGTGTAGCTGGATCAGTAACATTAATGTATGTTTGTGTATTGGGGGTCATGTCAGAGGTGGAAAGATCACCCCGTCCTCCTGCAATTTGGTGGGTCTCAGGCAATTTGGGGCAGATTTCAATATTTTAGTTTTGAGTTGAGTTTTAAAATTCCTTGTTTTCCCTTTCACTTCAAGCCAAATTTTTTGAAAATGTGCTTCCCCCTTTTCATCTCTCAGAGTTATTGTCTCTGGGATCTCCAGATGGCAGTCCGCAGTGTCAGCTATATTTCTTATGTTTTCCAAGTTCAGGACCATCATGCAAAGCTCTGCTTGGTCATGGGCTAAAGACCCGAGAACAGGAATCCTGATGCCCATGACCATGTCCCTATATCAGTGAGTCTCAGTAAGTTTCTCTGTTATAGTAGTTCCATCTGAGGGGTTAGGAGATTGGAACCCAAGAGTTTTCCTCACATCATCAAGAGAATAGACACCAATGTATACCACCAATAGTAAGATATGTTGACACGATTGATATGGAAAACTGCAAAGATGCTATGAGTCATAAAGGCCTGTGTTGATTCTGAATTCTGCTGTGCTGACTAGCTTCCATGTATGGTGACCATAAGGGATGTATGTATGCCTCAGCAAGCTAACAAATGTATTTGGTTTTTCCTTCAGATCAGTACTAAAAGATTTCTGGCTTTGTGGATTGTACAGCTGCTAATCCTTGTGCCTCTCTAGCAGTTTCTTAAACAGGACTCTAGAAGTTTCAGATTGTGAACTTTGGGGAGGGGTGTTATTTGCCATCTTTTGTAAGAGTTACGTGCCTGTGTGCTACAGATGAAACCCCTGTGTCTCTGGGGTGCCCCTATTTAGCTGACCACCCAAGATCCTTGCCCCTTTTCCCAACTGGTTCTTGCTCCACATTGGCCAGGGCATTTTCCTAGGGGGTAGTTTGTAACATGGCCTGTCAGACAGGCTTGGTTTAGGCAGAAGGTGCTGGCAAAGGAGGATGAGTGGAGGGAGGAGGGAGAGGAGTACGCGCAGACAGAAGCCATGGTAATTGCAAAGTGAATATTAGTCCAAGAGCTGCTGGCCCAGGAAATTGCTTTCTGCAGAAGCTTTCCTTTTTTATAGTTTGCAATGCAAATTTAAAACATGGATAGGGAACAAAAAGTGTAGGAGGGGCAGGTGGAGTGCCAGTTGGGATGTGATAACATCCACAATCTTCCCAAGGGCCTTAATTTGCAAATGGGAATTTCAAGTAATGAGCGAGAACCTTTTAGGAGATTAAAATAATTATAAATCATATTTTTCTGTGACCACACACACACACACACACACACTTTTTCCATGTTCTTGTGTTCAGACTTGTCTCTGGCCTTGCTCAGCTTGCCCTGCTGTCTCCTTCTCTGCTCCTTCCTACAGTAAAGCCATAATCCAGCTTCTGAAACAATGGCCATGGTGGTCATAGTGTAGTATTTTGATTTTCACAGCAGCTCCGTCTACGGTCGGTGTGCACATTTAGGAAGTGTGCATACTGGCCCTGGGGGCTGGAGCCTGTGTACATTCTGAGGAGCATGCATCGTGAGGAGGCATTAAAACCAAGGCTCTTCATCTTACGCTTTCTCTGATCCCCTTAACACTGTGTTAGGCAGAATGTGGGGCCAGCAGGCCTTTTCCTTCCTCTAGTTCCCATGCTTCATCTGCCCCATCTAGGAGGTGTGGCTTTCTGCTTCCAGACTGGAGACATGTAAGTCTGTGTTGCTTGGTGGTGCTGGAGGAGGGGATAGGTAGGGGATGGCCACCACTTTCATTGTGCTGGCATAGTAAGTGGTCAGGTGAGAGGCTTCAGATCAGCTTCTTTCTGGGAACTGAAGTGAAGCAGACAGGAAGACACAAAGGCTAGAATAGAAGGAAGAGCTTTTCAAGTGTAAGTGTGCCTCAGTAGTAGAGGCCCTGTGTAGGTGGGGGGGCTGCATCTTCTCCTTTATGTGTGGCTCTGTTGCATATGTGACATGCCCTGGCAGAATAGATAGGGAAGGAGAGGCTGAGGTGTGTGGGGTAAACTGAAATGAACCCCTTTCTGCCCATGGCGACCATTGACTGGGGACTTTTGAAAGAGAGATTATCTTGAATCTTGCCTAGGGTCAGTCCTGTTGTGCTTGGTCAAAACTCTGGCATTTCAGGAGCACAGTCTCCCGATAGGATGCTGTCCAGATGTAATCAGCCATCACTTAACATATACTCCTCACTCTGAACTTACTGCACCATGGCCTGCAGGGGCTACGGAGAGGGTATGGCTCAGAGCACATGACCCACTGTCTCTCTTTCTCCTGAGGATTTTACTCTTACAAGATGTTTCTCTTTCTCCAGTTATTTTCTGCCTTGTTGCATCTGTAGCATTAGCTGTCCTGGCCAAGCCTGGGCCTCTTCCTCCTGGGTCTGAATGGGAAGAGCCCAGGTGAGTGACTGGAGTGGGGTCCTATGGTAAATGATCCAAGAGAAGGAGCTGGGATGAGGGTGAGATTTGTAACATTTAGCAAAGAGGGAGGGGCACATGGGTTAATGTGTTTGAAGTACTCTACCTTCCTGACCAGTTTGAATCTCACTAGTATCCAAGGTGAGCTGTGGTTGAGAATAAAAACAAAAAATTAGCCCGACTGGTGTGGCTCAGTGGTTGAGTGTCGACTTATAAACCAGGAGGTCACAGTTTGCTTCCAGGTCAGGGCACATGCCCAGGTTTTGGGCTCCATCTCTGTTAGGGGGAGTGCAGGAGGCAGCCAATCAATGAGTGTCATCATTGAAGTTTCTATCTTTCTCTCCTCCCTTCCTCTCTGAAATCAATAAAAAAATATATTTAAAAAATTAATACAAAAAGATAAGTTGTTCAGAGGATTCTTCAACTTGTTAGAGGTCTGGCCAGGAAGAAGGAGAGGAAAAGTTAGGGTTATAAAATTATATTAGTTTGGCAGTGAGAATCAAAATAAAAACCTGAAAACCTTTTAACACATAAATTCCATTTCTAGGAATGTATCCTAGGCAATAACCAGACTAGTATGCAAGATGTATGTATTAAGATTTATATTAACAACACATACATATACATTAATAGGAGTCTGGTTAAATATTTTATGGTACATTCATCAATAGAATACTACATATTTATTAAAAGGAGAATCATATATAGTCATTGATCCGAAAAGATGTCATAACATATTATTAAATGAAAAAAGGTCACAAAACAGTATGATAGTTACTTCACTAGCTCATGTGGTCTGTTTGTGCTGACATTTATTTTCTTTTACTTGTTTGTATTTAAATATTTTATAATGAACCTATTTTTATAATTAGAAAAAAACTTAAGTTACATTTAAATGTCTATTTTAGTATCAGGCATCTGTATACAGAATCCTTCCTTTATTTTTTATAGTTATTAAATTAAATATGGACCTAAATTTACTTTTTATTTTAAACAGTGTTATTGAAGTATAATTTATAGACCATAAAATTCACTCATCGTAAGTATACGATCTAAGTATACAATTCCATGATTTTTAGCAAATTTACAGAGCTGTGCACCCATCACCACACTTCACTTCAACATATTTTTATCACCCTGAAAAGATCCTTACATTCACTTTTGCAGCATTAAATATGGTTTCATGCTCAGGACCTTTTGTGGGGAAAGAAATAAGTTAAAATATTGGAATTTGTTTAAAAAGGCAATGTAAACTCAGAAATGTTTTTCTATATGGAATGCGTATGTATTTCTGAGTGCCTGCTTTACAGATGTATCAAGAATGCTGTAATGTGCAAGCTCACGTGGGGAGTATGAAGTACAAGAGGCAGTTTTCACCATCCAGGGGCTTATAGTCCAATAAATCTGCACATCCTCGGTTTATTCCAGGATATATGCAGTGTGAGAGCCATCACTTCTCAGGATTATTAACAAGAAACCAGAGGAAGGCAGTGGCCTTTTTGTTAACTCCGGAGCTTCTTGGGTGACATGGAATTTGAAGTGGGACTTCAAGGATGGCTTTCCTTAAACTGCTGAAGGGAAGTGGAGGCAAGGGGACAGGTCTGAACAAAGACATGAGGGATGGGAAGTTCAGTGTATGTTTGGGGGTCAGAATGAACAACTTTGGCTGCCTGGGATGGAGGGTTTGTGTAAAGATGTGGTGAGTGAGGCTGGAGTGGAGGCTTGGGGCCTGCTTTTGGAGGGCTTTGAAGAGCAGAGTGTGACTTGAAGCTGAGGATAATAGGGAACCATAGAAGGTTTTTGCCAGATTGAAGCCATTAAATAATTTAGTTGGTGGCACAGTGTATAGGATACTTTGGAGGGGCATAGACTGAGGCTGTTGTATACTTTTCTGGGAGTACACTTGGTTAGAAGTAGGGGACTGGACTCCTAGGGACAGTGGGAAGACAACCGGGATTCAGGAGAACAGAGGAAACAATCTGTGGGCAGTTGTGACTGCATTTGAGGAAGAGAGGGAAGAGGCCTGCATGAGCTCTTCTGTGAGCCTGATGGTTAGAGGGGACCATGGCTGTGAGAAGGCTGAGTTCTCTTTAGACTGTTGATTAGAGTTGGTGATGGCAGTCCGGTAGCCATGGCTGGAGACAGCCAGGAAGGTGGAGCTCAGATATGGGGTCAAGATGTGGAAGGTATCAGTATGGAGACAACAGTTGAAATGATGCGAGGGGTTAGTACCAAGGAAAGCTCAGGAAGAAATAAAGCATCCGGGTAAGGAGAAGAAACCAAGAGGCAAAACATACTATCAGAGAGAGCAGATCCTCCAGTGAGACTAGACTTTGGGCAGCTTACACACACTCACTGATTACTAGCTTGCTTGTTAGGCCTCCCTTTTCTAAGTGATGATAAGAGACATAAAATCAAAGTGCACAACAACCTCGATAGTGATGCGTGGAGATTTGCAAGCATTTTATTCTTTTTGCTTGAGTCAAACTACAATAATCCCAAGTTTTGCTTTCGCTCAAGGTTTTTCCTCTGGCTCTTGTTCTGTTCTCTATTGTTCTGCCCTATGGTTTGTTTGTTTGTTTGTTTTGCTTTTTTTCCTCTAGGGTTGCCTACTTTGGGCTTGGTAATTCCTCCCCTGCCCCCTCACAAAATCATTTAGTGTAAGTGGGTCGTGGAAGACCAGCAACTGAACTAGGGATGCTAAGTGAGGGAGTGGCATTAATCCCAGTAGTTTTCTCCATGTATGGTGGTATCAGAGGAAAGCAAAAGAGGCCGATTTAGGAGAGAGAAAAAGTCAGCTGACCACTTTGCCATTTGGAGAGATTTGGCATCAGAGCCACAGGGGCAGACCAGGTTCTGGGCTTGCTTGGGCCTCTGTGCCTGTCTGAAAACTTTTTCTTTAAAGAGAATTAAATAGAAACTTTCAAATCCTCCTCAGATTTTTTAGGGTAGTAATTCTCTGGGGTTTGTCATTTGTGTTTGAAGCTAGTGGTAAGGAGGGTGGAATGAGGAGAAGCGAAGGGGTGGAGATGGAAAGCAGAGAAGGAATCAGAGAGAGAAATTTTATTGAGGGAGAGTTCGCTGGGTTTATTGGGGGGGGGGGGGAATCTCTCCCCTCCCCATTCGGATTTGAAAGGGCCGGTGAATCTTTGATTAGGTGCAGGTCAAAAGAATTTACACATTGTGACCTTAATAACTAGAGGTGATTGGCAGGCGGGCTGTGGGGAGGGGGCTGCGGGCCCTTTCATCTCACTTAGCACAGAGGAGAGACAATAGGCCAGCCGATTTTCCTTGTTGTCCCTTGTTTGAAAAGGTCTGGTGTCTCTACTAGGTACCTGTGACATGGGGGTCTTGATTGGGGTCTCATAAAGGCCCCGTCAGTATGTCCAAAGGCCAAGAGTACAAAAGCAAGCAGTGGGTGGGGGTCTCAGCTGACCACTGAAGAAGGGAGGGGAGGGTCCTGGAGGCAGTGGAGGGAGAAGCAACCCCCGATGGGAGCCCTTATAGAAGGAGGAGAGGAGGGGGGCAGAGAAGGGCCATTTTTGTCCCTAACTCATCAAGCACATCTGCAGAATTGTCCAAGCTGCTGCTGCCTGGTTTCAAAAGAAAAAAATGATCGTTTGATAAACCGTCCCTGATTCACCATTTTCTCACAAGGGTGGGAGACCCAGCCCTGACCTCTGTATGATTTCACATCAGGACCAGGCTTTCTTTCCTCCACCCCCAAATTGCTAGAGAAACTTTGAAATGTATCCTGTGGCTTTCTCTCTCCCTTCTTCAAATTCCGCCCCCCCTCTCCCGCCCCCCATTTCCCACCCTCTCCACCCCACTGGCCTCTGTTTTCTCCCTGGGCGCTCCAGAGTGTAGGCAAGTAATTAGTCCCCTCTTTCTGGGGCACAATGAAGCCAGGGTGTTTGGCAGGCCCCTTCCCACCGCTCACAGAGCCGGGGGCCTGGGGGGAAAGGACCAGGTGGCATGTGCAGTGTGTTGCAGGCCGGCACAATCATGGGGGCACAGGGCCGGGGGCTCAGGGACTAGTGTGCTCCTGCTTCTCGAAGGAATGTGCAGAGGCGCACGCATTAATGGTCCCCACACAATGCTTGCATTTTTTTCCAGGCAGAGGCATCTTCCTGTGAAAAGGCTGCCAAACCTGGAGCCCAGGCGGGAGCTTTGGCCCCAGCGATGGCGTTATTTCCCACCCTGCGCCTAGTCACTTGGAGCTAACACGGGAGACCAACAGGCCGGTCTCCTGAGAGCCCGATCTTTGTACCCGCTGTGTGCTCCCCCTCTGCCCTGTCAGTTTTGTGTGTTCACGGAGTGTTGATTTTAATGCGGGTCTCTGTTGGGCTGGGAGGCCAGGCTGGGGGGCCTCAAGTCTTTGTCTTGCAGGGCCTCTTCTTCTTGGAGGGTCTTCAGCCCTGGAGGCTAGTGGCAGATTTGAGAGGTAGGGTGAGATGCCAATTCTGGCTGGCAGAGAATTCCCCCATCCATGCGTCTGTCACAGACCGTGTGGGGTGCCCAGAAAACAAGAGCACCTTGGGATGCGCAGGCACACGCTTGCTTGGCCCTCTACCCCTACCCCTTGAGGGGGTGGTTAGTTCTACCACACAGGGCTGCCAGCTTGAAGTGAGTTACCCTCCTTGTGACAGTCGGGCAGGAGCACAGATTGTGAGCTTCAGGGAGCCAGGGCAGGGCCTTGTCTGCAGGGTTTGAGGAGGAGGTATGGACTGACAGGAGGGGTGCTGGGGAAGCACATGTCTGCTGCATATGACTACCCAGCAACTGGGTAGGGTCAGGAGAGAACAGGACTAGACAGAAAAAAGACGAATGTCTGGGGGAGCATTGGCAAATCTCAAATGCTTATCTTCGGCAGTTGAGGGGAGAGTTCCCTACAAACTAGTGACTAAATGGGAGGCATTTTCTCCAGTGAGGATAACGGGGGCCCCATCACAGATAGACCCACTAGGGACTGTCCCACAGGATGGCTTCTGCCTTTACCAGTCACCTCACTGCCCTGTACCCTTGTGTGGGGAGCTGGGGAACGGGCCTTTACCCATTCTGGGCCCTTGGTCCTGCTGAGAGAGAAGACGTATGTGCATGACTTAAGTAGGGGAGACACTGGGAGCGTCTCCCAGCCTGGTGGTGGCCTGTTCTGCTTCTGGGGAGAGGGAAACCCAGGGATACTTTGAGTCGAGGAGCTGGTGGTGATGACCTGCCCAGCACCACCCACCCATGGCCAGGTCCCGGTCCTAGCATCTGGTGTGGTGCTGGGGGTGGCGCCTTCATTTGAGGAATCAGGTTTTTAGAAAGGGGCTGTGTCTTCACTTTCCATATGATCAGAAGGCAGCGATGTGGGCTGGCCACTGGATGAGGTGGCCCTGGAGAGGCATCCTGCCAAGGTTCCCGGAGCACAGCGGCTCCTCTGTGCTGCTTTTGGCATCCGTCAGACTGTCTCAGGAGTTAGTGCCAGTCACCCTGCCAGGCCTGACGAGGGAAAAGAAGCTGGAGCTCTGAGGCCTTTGAGGGGCCTGAGTCCCAGTGGGGCTCATAGTAAGGAGCAGCTCCTGCTTTGGGCCACTCTGTGGCAGAGAACATTTCTCTTATTGAGAAGTAGGCTCTCCCAGCAATACCGACCCCTTCCCTTTTTCCTTGTACTGTTCTTCCACTTTAACTTTCCCCAGAGCGATTTCTTCCCACTTCTCTTCCTTTGGTGGACAGCTCGTGAAGAGCCTGGAAGAGGCTGAGCTTCTGTGTGTGGATGTGATAATGGCGGGAAGGCGTGTCAGGGATGGTTACTTTGGGGCTCCAAGAAAACACTGCCCCTCCCCCAGGCTGTCCTACCAGGGCTGGGAGGGCACCAACCGATCATAATCTTTCAATGTGAACTCGATGGAGGAAAGAGATGGAATCATGGAAACAAATTAGATCTATCTGTAGAGGGTGTTCAGCTGGAGAAAATGAGCATTTCTTACTAATTGGAGTGAGGGCATTTCATTATTAAGCTTCATTATAAGGGGCAGAGTGCAGCAGCCTCTTTGGGAACTCCCTGGACGGTTTTCCCCGCTTTAAAAGCATAATTATATTTAGTTGGAGGAAGAGTGAAGAGTTGCTCTTGGAAACTTTGTGGAGCACCCAGGGATTTAAAGGAGAGTTTGGAATAAGGTAGGAGAAGGGAGAGAGGGACTAGTGCCAGGGCGCTTGGAGGTGCTCCCTCATTCCTTGACAATAAAAAAAGGGTGGAAAAGCCCTGATGCGGGTGGGGACCTCCCTTCTGGAATAAGATGGAGGAATTTGGACAAAAAATAAAAATGTTGATCAGAAACCCTGATTTCCTGGGAGACCTGATACTTGACCTTTTTAAAAAAATAATTTATTGGGGTGACATTGGTTAATAAGATTATATAGGTTTCAGGTATGATTTTATTGCTTTAAATTTTGTATTAAAAGTACAAAATGGTGCCCTGGTCGGTGTGGCTCAGTTGGTTGAGCGTCGTCCCATGCATTGAGAGGTTCTCATCAGGGCGCATGCCAGGTTGCAGGTTCAATTCCTAGCAGGGGGTGCGCAGGAGGCAGCCAATCTGTTTCTCTCTCTCCCTCTCCCTTCCTCTCTCTCTAAAATCAATTAAAAACATATAAAAATGTTAAAAGTACAAAATTGTGAGATTTAGATGCAGGGCAATGGTCTGACAGCTGTTTCCCAGCATGCACCAGACTTTCACCTTTGGAGCCAGGGAAGGGCTGGAGTGGGCTGGGTCTGATTGAATGCATACTAACTTCAGTCCAGGTTTGGTCCTGTTCGTGGAATATTATCTGAGTCAGTCAGGTGAGGTTAGCTTTAAAGTTTTGACTCCTTTTCCTCCTGTTGCCATCCTAGGGTTCGTGTCTGAAGTCTAATCAGTCACTAGGAAAACTCTGATTCAGGGCGTATCTGGTGTTCATTGTTCTCAGGGAAGCTGAGAAAAGGCACTGATTTGTCATGGGAAAGTTTCTCCCATGACGGGGGTCCTAAGAGCAGAGGTACGGAATTGCATTTAAAATCAATGCTTGTTGTGACTTGATCAAAGGTCTAGAATTTTTGCTTTCTCTCACCCAAACCATCCTTTGCTGTTAGCACAAGTCTCAGCTTAGCCCACCCTCCCTGAGGTTCCTGGGACTTTAAGCACACAGGATGTCTTTCTGTGGTTGTGGACCTAATCCCTAATGGTGGCCTAGTCTGTTCTTTAGCCTGGGACCTCCCCAGTGATTGGGTGAACCTGGGGTTCATGAGTTTACTGAGCACCTGTAGGAGGCAGCTTATTTCATCTGTCTCTTTCCCTCTTTTTCCCTGTTCCTACCCATACAGAGGAAAAAGTATCCCCTTGAGCACTTTCTGCTTCCCCCCAAAATGGAGAAGAGATGATCAAGGAAGCAATTAACACCTCATGAAAACTAACGGAGCAGTGTGTGCATCTGTCACCTGTCTCAGGCCTGTGCGTCTGTGCGCATCAGGGTGGCAGGCAGGTTCCTTAGTCTATGGGAGCCTTCCCCCTAAGCAAGAACAACTCTCCTGAGATGATCCACATGCAACTCTGTTTTTCGCCTTCATTGCTCGGTGTTGATGCCACCCCTTCTCCTAGTGTAGAGTCCGTCAAGAAGACCCCTCAGCATAAGTGAGGGCATGTCTGTGGATTCTTAAAGCCACTGGGCCCTCCTTTCCTTTTCCCTGGAGCATGGAAGAGGCGTGCAGAACCCGGTTACCGAGTTTCTGGTAATCACTGTGTCCCCTGAAGTCCTTTTTCTTCTCTGGATTTTCTTGCCCAGCCTTCTCCCTGGGACTGCCCTTCCCTGTGAATTTTCCTCCTGTTGGTGGTGGGGTGCAGGGACACGTTTTCTAAAAGAAGTGTTGTGTGTGCTTCTCAGGTAAGTTACAGTGGATGGTGTGGCCCCGTGGGAGCACGCAGACCTTGAACGCAGGCGAGAGCAGGTGCTGTGGACTTGCCTGTGAGGTTGCAGCTGACCTGAGAGTTCTAAGCAGGTTTATCATCAGGGTCTAAACTCCTTAGCGTTTTCACAGAGGGGGATGCGAAGTTGGTTTTCTCTAGAAACCTTCTCGAGGATTCCTCAAACCAGCAGCTAACAGTGTCCGATATTGGCACAGGTACTGTGTAGCAATGAAAGTTTGAAGGGAGGTGGGTCACCCAGCCTGTAAATCAGGAACCCACACCACTGTCAAGTGTATGCAAAGTTTTTTAAAAAATATATTTTATTGATTTTTTACAGTGAGAAAGGGAGAGAGATAGAGTCAGAAACATCGATCAGCTGCCTCCTGCGCATCCCCCACCGGGGATGTGCCCACAACCCAGGTACATGCCCCTGACCGGAATCGAACCTGGGACCTTTCAGTCCACAGGCTGATGCTCTATCCACTGAGCCAAACCGGTTTCGGCACAGTGTGTGCAAATTTATGTCATTTCTTTTCATTCTTCTGAAAGGTGTGTATTCCATCCCAAGTGGCATAGTGGGGGAGAAAGGAAACTTCCTGTCAAATGACCTTGTTGGTATCCTAATGTTTTTCCAGAGAGAAACCCATAGTTTTTGTGATTTCAAAAGTGGATAACAAAAACATGCCACCAGGGGAATGCAGACTGGTGCAGCCACCGTGGAAAATAGTATGAAGTCGCCTCAAAAAATTAAAAAAGGAACTGCCATTTGACCCAGCGATCCCACTTTGTGAATATATCCTAAGAATCCTGAAACACCATCTGAAAGAATATATGCACCCCTATGCTCATAGCAGTGCTATTTACAATAGCTAAGATCTGGAAACAGCCCAAGTGCCCATCAGTAGATGAGTGGATAAGAAAACGCTGTGGTACATCTAAACTATGTAATACTATGCGGCTGCAAAGAACAAGAATCTCATCCTTTGAGACAACATGGATGGACCTGGAGATTATTATGCTAAGTGAAATAAGCCAGTCAGAGAAAGACAAATATCACATGATCCTACTTACATGTGGGAACTAATGAACAAAATAAACAGATGAATAAAACAGGTCCAGAGGCAAGGATGCATGGAACAGACTGACACACCTCAGAGGGGAGGGGTCTTGGGGGGATGGGAAGAGACTAACCAAAGAACATATATGCATATGTATATATAGCCCATGAACACAGAATAGTGGTGAAAGCCTGGGGTGGGGTGGGGGCTGGGTGGAGGGGGGCAAATTGGAGACATCTGTAATACTCTCAATAAATTAAAAAAAAATTAAAACTAAAAAACAAAAACAAAACCCCATGCCACCAGAACAAATCTATTCCAAAGCAAGCAATGAGAATGCGGTGTGAGTGGCAGGGCTTAACTCGAGGAATTGGACGGATGGCAGGCAGCTGCTTAGGGAAGAGATTCCTAGGCCCAGTATTACCCTAAACTTCTTTGTGAAAACTTCTTCTCTGTGAAAGACCCGATGAGAAGAGGCCCTCCCCTCATCCTCTCTAAGGTAGTAGGACCACAGAAGGTCTGGAATCAGTGCTTGGGCCCAGTAGAAGGGAACCAACAGAGGCAGATGACCTGTGGGTGGGGGCTCCTTTTCTGGAAATAATGTAGGAAACAGACAAGTTAAGGTCATCATTGGAATCTCCGCTACCCATTGCAAGAAGCCTTGGCCAGGCCCGGGGCCAGGAGAACTCGGTTCTTGGGAAGAAGTGGGCTCTGGCAGTGTCTGGTGTCAAGCCTCTGTTTGGAAAACCATGCGTACCCACGACTAGCATGGGTCTGTGCGGACCTGGGGATCTTGAGGCCCCAGAGTTTTGTGGTCAGGCTGACTGAAGCCATGCCTGTGCCCCATCCTTAACCACTGTCACCAGGAGGTAGAAAAATCCCACCAGGCTTCTAGGGACCAACTCTGGCTCTATTGGAACTTCAGGCTCAGAAGAGGGATAAAAGGTATTAGGTGTTGTGGGGTCGCTGTTGGCTGTTTATGACCTGAACCTGGGTTTGAAATTAGTTGGGTTGCAGAAACAACTTACTTTTATTATTTTTCAAACCATCTAAATACCCCAAAACCAAATCAGCACCCCCCCAAACTTTTCACCCTTCTCCCCCTCCCCGTGACTGTATTTGCTGCGCAGTGAAAAGCGCTTCCCCAGCCTCCTTTGGGTTACTGTGCTGAACAAAGTGAGAAGAAGGAGGAAGGTGGTGCCAAAAGGGCTTGCTGCTGCCCCCCCCCCC
>NW_006285779.1:3362728-3376807 GCF_000327345.1 Myotis davidii
GTCCCCTGCCGCCCCGGCCGCCTCACTGTCTGGGCTGCAGCCCAAACAAGCAAAGGCGCCCTGACCAACAACAAGCCCCCGTTTTGTTGCGCCTGTGGGGGAAATGCTTTCTGGAGCCCAGGGATCTCCTCTGAGAACCACCTGTGCCTCCTGGCCTCCTGTCTAGCCTGGGCTTTTGGCACAAGGGCCCCTGCATTCCAGCCAGCAGGCGGATGGGAGAGTGAGGGGCGGGAGAGGGCTAAGGGGGCTGTGGTCAGTTTAAGGGGGTGCAAATTCCAGCCTGTCCCTTTAAGGCCCCTGCTTGGCTCAGGATCCCCTGTGGCCCTTGGCCAGGTTAAATTTGTCCTGTCTGTCATCGGCACTGCAGCTTTCTAAAGGATAGGGACAGGGAACCTGCGCTCTCTCTTCTTACCTAGTTCTTTGAGCTTCAGAGGGGAAACAATATAGGTTTCTTTTACTGGCCACTTCTTTTTTTTTATTTTTATTTTTATTTTTTTAAAATGTTTTATTACAAAGGGTATTACATATGTGTCCATTTTTCCCCCCCGCCCTAGACAGTCCCCTAGCCTCCCCTATCCCCCAGTGTCTTATGTCCCTTTGTTATGGTTATATGCAGGCATCCAAGTCCTTTGGTTGATCTCTTCCCCTCCCCTTCCCCCACCCATCTCTGTCTCTGGATCTATTTTTGTTCATCAGTATATGTTGTTTGTTATATTCCACAAATGGGCCACTTCTTGATCAGCAGTCCCCAGTGCCTCTCTGTTGTCTAACCAATGATGGTGATATGACTAGGATGAGAATGACCGATACTTACGGAGTGCCTACTAAATGCCAGGTGCTATGCTGAACACTTTATATCTCATTTAATCTTCCCAGATCGGTGCTGTCTCCATCCTCAGTTTAGAAGGAAGGAAGCTGAGGCCTAAGAGGTAATTAACCTGCCCGAAGTTACCCCTGGTACCCGACACACCCAGGCTTTGAGCCCTGGCCTCTGACTACAGAGCTCATGCTTTTAGACTACCGTTGCTAAACGGTCTGCTTCCTCAGCCCAGGTGATCGTACCGTCATTTGGGACTAGGGCTGCTTGATTGTCTTGAACTGCTTCCAATTTTTAAAAATATGAATTGAAGATTTGACTCTCTTGCTGGACCTTAAGCTGCCTACGGGCAAGCCTATGCAAGTTTTGTTTTTCCTGAACACCCCAGCACCTAGTGCAGGGGGACCTTGGATAACCCTGAGGTACTTGAAGGAATGAGGGCCCATCTCTGACTGCCTCAGGTCAGGAATTGCCCCTGGCAAGACTTTGTTCTCTGAGCGGGGTGGTTGGTCCCAGAGCAGGGACTTGCATCTGAGGGGAAGAGAGGGGCTGTGCAGGGTGGACACGAGGCTGGTGCAGGGGCAGCAGAGGCTGGGAAGACAGAACCCAGGCCAGATGTGATTGGAGCCGGGCCAGTTGTTTTGTGTGGACAGGCTTGCTTGTCTCCTGCCGGTGATTGGTCAGGTTGCTCCCAGAAGAGGCTGTTCCAGGAGCAGGGGGGTGTGAGGAGAGGGTCTGCTTTCCCATCTCTGAACTGTGGGTGTTTGGACTGGCCTCCTTTACTTTCTAGACTCTTCTGTGGAGAGTCACTTTGAATCTTTTGGCAGGACTTGAGTTGGGGGAGTGGGTGGGAATAGAGCTTCTCAGCACCCGGTTCAGGCCAGTGAAGAAGCGGGGTGGGGTGATAACCATACTGCAGTCATTTTTAAGGCTAGATCGCAGTTTTGGGGGGAAAAGGCAAAAAGTTTGACCTGACCACCACCTACAAGCCATTTGCCAAATTACTCCAACTGCCCCCAGCCATAGTTGCTCCTGAATAGAATTCACGCAGGCTCTCAGAGGCTGCTGTGGTGTTTTTAATGACAAATGGGGTGTGACCCCACTTCTGTTGGTGTGACTGGAGGGCAGCCAGGAGGCAGGGCTGTAGAGAGTGTCCTGTAGTATGGGAAGCTCAGCTTTGTTCCTTGTCACTGGTCCCGGGTTCTACTGGGCCATTGTGGTGGAGTAGCCTGGAGAGTGTCTGGCTCTGGGGTTTCCAGGCAGAGCTCTGAAGGTTTGCGTCAAAGGCAGCAGGGTTGGAGGCCACAGGGGTGACCTCCATTCTCCTCTCTGCTCAACCAGAACAGCTCCCCTGGTTCTTGTTTTATAAATCAACTAGAGATGCAAGTGCACACATGTTTTCTGTAGCTGTTTTTGTAAGTTAGAAAACATTGCCCTGGTTGGTGTGACTTGGTTGGTTGGAGCATCATCTTTTGCACCAAACAGTCATGGCAGATTCCCGGTCAGGGTACATGCAGGAGGCAACTGTTTATCCTTCTCTCTCCCTTCCTCTCTCTCTCAAAAAATAAGTAAATAAAATAAGAGAAAAGTTAGAAAACACTGTTGTAGTATAACTGTTTCCCATTTTACAGACAAGAAATGTGAGGCCTCAGGAGGTTACAGGCTTGCCCAAGGTTAGACAGCTGTGAGCAGCTCACCCGGCACTGAGCACTGGCTCCTGAGTCCCAGCTCCCCGGCTGGCCAGTGTGCCCGGTGCTCACTGCCCTGGCGCCTGCCTGGCTTGTCTTCTCACCTGGCAGTGATCTCCACTCCTCATTCCCTCTCTTATCTGACTGTTTGTCAACCAGCCCTTCTGTTTTCAGTGTTTTCATTCTTCCTCTCCTGGGTCTGGGGTCAGGGCTCTCCTTGAGCCAGCTGTGGGAGGCAGGTCGTAATCACATCACTTCCACTGCTGGAACCCACATTCCGGCCTTTGGACATCCTAGCAATGACCCCAGATAAGCCACATGCTGCTTTTACCCTGTGACTTCCTTGCTGCTTGGCTGCTGTGGTGGCAGCAGGAGGCTTAGAGCCTGGGGTCTCCTGGCTCTGCACTCCCAGGAGCGTCTCCTGCCCTAATGCTTCCTGACGCAGGGGTATCTGTGAAGGTCCAAAGTGTAATGTGAGCTCCAGGCCCTCTGGAGAGAGCCAGACAGACACAGCCCTGCGGCCCTCCGCCCCACCCCCACGTCCTGCCCCAGGTCAGTCCCACCACCCATTCCCCAGTCTTTGCTTCAGAGGTACAAGTCAACCAATCATCTTGCAAGCCTCTGCCTCCAAGAAAACTATTTGGGGCCACTGGCCTTGATTGGAAGACACAGATTGGGTGGGTGATGATGTAGGTCCCTTGCCCAGGCCCCAACCCCAGCTGCCCCCACCGGCCCTGGCTTACCACGGGGCCCAATTCAGAGGCCTCTTTTGTTTGACTTGCACAGAGCAGCCCCAGCGCAACGCTCCCACATGCTGGAGTTTCCCCACCATTCTCCGGGAAGACTGAAAAGCCCTCAGCTAATTGCGTTGGGCTGAAATTACCACTTCCCTGCATGGGTTCCCCTGCTGCTGAGGACATTTGTGTCACTGCTGTGTTTGGGGGAACAAAGGCCCCCTGTGGGGAGAGCCCAGGTACGAATGTGGGATGGGGGAGTAATTGCAGTCTCTTCAGGTTAAGCCCCTGTTAAACTTCAGTAAGTCAGTTAGGCTGGGAGGGAGGGTAGAGACCCCCACAATGAACGGTTCCCACTAAGCAATTAAAGAAAATCATTTTAGCTTTGAGGAGAGAAACTGCTTATTAGAAATTTTGTGGGTCCCCCGTCTTCCCTACCTCAGCCCCCCCTTGGGGACGAAACAACAAAACGCCTTCCTCAATAGAAGTGTTTCTCCTCCTCCCACTCATTGTGTGGCCTGAAAGCACTTACTGTGGGAGGGCGGAGGGAGGGACAGACAGGCCGAAGGGAGAGAAAATGGCAGGGGCTTCACACCTGGGCTGACTAAAAATTACAACTGCCCAGGAAGGCTGGGCAATGCTTACAGCACAGGTTTGGGGGCATGGATGTGCATGAGTCCATGGGCCCACTTTCCTCTGTTCCCCAAGCACTGGGTGCATCTGTGTGAGTATGTGTGTGTATCCTGGAAGCCCCCTTACCAGGCTGTGTGTGTCTGTATCTGTGTGTCTGCTTACATGTGTCTTTTCAGCAAAGGATGGCAAGGCCAAGAGAGCCCAGCTGGGCCTGCACCTCTTCCCAAGGCTGTGCCTGGACCCATGTTCTCTTTCCTCCCAGGAGCCGAATACCATGACCTTGGAGTTGAGCCATAGCATAACTTTCTGCCCGGGACAGTCAGAAACTGAGGGCTGACTGGCCAGCAGCCACCTACTGGCCCTGGGCTAGGAATGGTCTGGGGGAGTAATGGATGGACATGCTGGTCTTCACAGGGCTCTTCCTCATGTTGCTTGCGTGGTGATGAGGTGTGGAGACTCAGCAGAAAAGAAATAAGTGGCCTGAGATGTTTTCTTGGTATGTAGCTTGGCTCAAGGCCTTATGGTAGGAGTCTCCAATTGACATCCACACCCCCTGCCCCCCCAGTTTCTGAGGAAAAGTACAGACTGATCTTATTTTATCTTATCTGGGGAGGGCATGGCGGGGGGGAGGTAGAGTTATACATCAAAAGTCTGTAATTTGGTCATTTACAGATGCGCATGCCTGTGCACACCACAGATTACAGGCAGAGTCAGTACCGCACCCCATCCTGTCCCAAATCCTGGTGCGTTAGTGGAGGGCCTGGTGGCTCTGATGGTGGGCATGGCATTGAGTCAGTACTGCCCTGGCCCCAGTGCTTCACTGTGGCTCATGATGTGTTTGGCCTTTATTCCAATGTTCCAAAGAGGTGAAATTAAACATCGAGGGGTTGACTTTTCCCAGAAAAAATATATGCCAAGTTATTTGCCTACCAAGGGGCCTTAGGAGGTAGAGTTAGGTGCCCACAGCCTGCCGGCGGGGAAGTGAGGGCTATTGACAAAGTCCTGAGCAAGAGCATGGCGGTAAGGTTTTCTGAGAGCAAGGGCTGGTTAGGGTATGAGGGTCTTAGGGAATGTGTGGAGTAGCTCAGAGAGGAGCTGGAATGGGCTGCTCACTGCGGCAGGCTCCACACGGTGCCCACCTGTAAGGAGATGGTACTTTGGAGGAACCCGAAGCTCAAATACTTGTCATGTTTTGCTTCAATTATTTTATATGTATGTATTTATATCTATATATGCCTAAATACATATATATACACACACACACACATATAAGTGTCTGTTTATGTAATATATAGTGACATATTTATAGAGTTTTTGATGACATGATATCATTTATTTTATGTTCCAGAATGTGGTTTTCCATGTATGGGAGGGCCTTCGTTTCCTCACACCTAATTTCTGATTTATGACTTCAAATGTCTTTCTGACCTAGGGCCAGGTTTATTTAAAAAAAAGAGAGAGAGAGAGTGAGGTTTTTGGGGACTGCTTTAGGTTGTGTGGGCTGTTTGTTTTGTTTTTAAGAAAAACAGAATTTTACGTGCTATGTGTGAGTTTTCTGTTTGGTTCCTCTGCATTTTTGTGTGTGTCACTGAATCACTCAGTGAGATTCAGCAGTGGAATATTCACGTTTGCTCATGTGGTCAGATTTATTTTTTCTTTGGCTTTTGGGCTGCTAGTAGTCATGATCGGAAAGGGATAAAAGAAGTAACAAAGGAGTTGCTTGGGGTCAAATCTCAACTATGTGTGTATTTTTAAACTTTTAATTCTGAAAATTTTAAACATACACAAAGAGAAAATGGTAAAATTAACTCCTGTGTTTTCATTCCTATCTTAATTACCTTATTTGTCTTTAATTCAAACTAGATAAATACCTGGAAAGTATCTCTAAGGGACCCATTTCTCAGATGCCTGGCACTATTGTTGAAAATAGAAGGGTCTGAGAGAGGATCAAACTCTCATCAGAGTGAGCCTTGTGGTTTCCAGCAGAACTTTTCACTCTCATCAGACTCTAAAAACGACATGCAAGAGTCTAGCTCTCTGAAGATCAGGGCTTTCTCCCTTAGAAGCTATAATCCCACTCCTCGAGCAGCATCCTTGTTATCTGCTGTTTCTAGACCATCTCCTCACCAACTGCTGGGAGTGGGAGAGTAGATTTTTTTCCTGGCCTGGGTATAAGAGAAGTTCCAGGCCAGGCTGTACTGCCCTATTTTAACTGTTCTCCTAGCAGACCCACCAACTATTGATTTCATGGTTGAGGTATCTATTCTTAGCCAGGCCTCAGATGTGCAGTAGGTGCCAGACAAAGCCCTTTGTTCATCTGTCAGTGAGGATATTCAGATGGGTGAGAAACCCATCAGCTACTGAATGAGGCACTGTGTAGTGGTCAGGACAGATTGGTTGTAAGTGACAGAAACTAAGTTCACATTAACTTAAATAAAACTGGAAATGTTTGGCTGAGCAATCAAGGCAAAGGAAGAACACAAATATATCTGAGTTCAGGGGTAACTGGACCCAGAAGCCACAGAGCTGCCAGGACTTTATACTTCGGAGGTGTTCGTCTTTCTTTCTTCCTGAATCTTAGCTCCTGCCTTTTCCCCAGCTGACCAGTGTATTCCAAAGGCTGCCAAGAGCTTCTGAGTTTGGCAGCTCATCACGTAAGTCATGGAGTGACTGGTTTTCAAAAATCTCAGGGCAGAGACTCATTGGCCCAGCTTGGGTCAGCTGCCCATCCCTAAATCAATTAACTGTGTCCAGAGAGAGTGCATAAGAACAGGGGAAATCTCTTAGGAACCACATGTATGGAGGGATAATGTAGGGCAAACAGAACAGTAGGCTCTACTATTTTCATAAAGGCCAAATTACTCCAAGACACCCAGTCCCAAAGTGTCTATGTGGATGGCACTGCCTTTAACCTCCTCTTCCTCACTTCATTAATGGTCTGCTGACCAGAGCTTCCTCCTTTGTAAGCTGTTGATGGTGTCCTTAGAAAAACCTGCCACTTTCCTAGTGTGACATGCACAGGGGAAAGACCTTGGCTGCAGACGCGTGAGGTTGGACAAATGAGCAGTGGCCAGCACCCTCTCCGTGAGGCAGAGAGAGAGACTGGAGCCAAGTCCTGACCTGGCTGGTCCCCCTCCAGGGGAAAATGCCTAGCAGGCAGCCTGAACTAGACTCTGGGAGTACAGTTGACCTGGTAGAACAGGATGGAAGACAGAGACTCCTGCCTCTTCCCTCCTTAGTGCCATTGTTAAGAGGGCAGGAAATCTTGAAGAGAAACCACGTTCCAGGCCAAAGTTTCTGGTGCTACTAACTAATCTGGAAATCAGGAGGTTCCTCAGAACTTCACCTTCCTGAAAAGCCCTGTGATGGAAATCTCCTGCTTTATAAAAGGACCTCAGTACCTTCATTGTTATACTATCTCCAGCCTGATGATTTTCCATGTCCCCCTTTAATATAAGCCTCTGTCTGTGTGGCCATTGTGAGGACTCAGGGCCCTTGTCCCCCAGCACAGGAAAGGAGCTGACACAAGAACTATTACTTGGATTCGCACACCAGTATTTGCTGCTAGCCCTCCTCTACAATGGAGACTTTTTTTCTTGAGGAATAGGCTTTACGTGATACACACACACACACACACACACACACACACACACACGCACATATACAGTCCTCTCTTTTCTTCTTGTCATAGCTTGTACATCTGTAACCCTGCTGTTTATAATTTATGATGCATAGCAGGCCCTGTTGATCTACCAACCTCCATGATATCCCCTTCCGTCTCTCAACACCCTTTACCCCTTGCAATAGCCTTCGGGGTAATGGTGGAAAATGCTGCAGCATCAGACCAGGTTGAGGTCAGGTGTAGAACTTCACCTCCCCTTCTCTTTCCTCTGTTGTAATGGAAGAGCAGTAGTCCAGAGATACAAATGGTGGTGGTAAATCTGTAGGTCAACACTCATGCCCACTGCCTCCTTTTTTTTTTTTTTAAACTTGCTGGATGTCACCATGGAATTCCTTTTCATCGGCGGGTCATCAGGGCCTGTCTTAAGCCGGGCAAGAGTTAGGAGGCCAGTGGATGAGAAAGATCAGGCAATTATGTGGTGGGTAGTTTGGATGAGCTCTTCTGCCCTTTGATTCCTTAAAGAGAACCTCTTTCTTTAAGGTCTTGATTGTACTTTGATGCTTATCACATGAAACTGACTCCCCAGGTTGGTGCTTATGGAACACTGAGAGTAAATATTTCAGTTTATATTCTAAAAGATAGTGATGCTTCAGGATATACTTAATAATACTATTACCATACTAGAAAAATATCCTCAAGTATGTAGGAATGTTTTGAGAGTTGAATTGATCTATATGAAGTGCTTAGAGCAGTACTTGGAAGTTTAACATTACTGCATGTGTTTTTTGGCCATATGTATTTGTTTCTATAATTTACTCCTTGAAATTTATTTTTTTGCTCATTTATCTAGCCCCGTCCTTCCCCCACCCCCTACCCCATGATTTATGAGATCTTTTTATATGTTCTGGGTATTAATCTTTTGACTATTATATGTATTTGGCAATTCCTTTCAGCTTGTTGTTTACAGTGTTTTCTATTGTGTAGAAGCTTTTAGAATTTGGAGAGTAGTTCTGTCATCTTTACCTTTATGGCTTTAAAGTTTTGTTTGGTCTTAATAATGTCTTTCCTACTCCAAGATGATAACTATTTTCCTATATTTTCTTCTAATACTTTAATGTTTTTTGCATAGCTTAAAAAGTTTTTATGTCCTTAATCCATCTGGAATTTATGTCTGCTGTGAGGTAGGGCTCTAATTTTATATTTTCCCCCAAGTGTGTGTTCTAGGGCCTCTATATCATTTATTGATTAATTCATTTTTTATCTACTGTCTTTAAAGGCCACATTTAGGATCTACTAATTCCCTACAAATATATGAATATGGCTTTGGATTCTTTATTCTGATCCATTAATGTATTTGTCTGTTCCAGCATGAACATCATAATACACCTTTGCAGTATGTTTGACATAGAGTTACTTCTTTCTCATTGTTTTTTAAAAAATATTTTTTGTTATTCTTGAGTATTTCCTCTTCCAGATGAATTTTACAATCAGTTGATTAAGCACAGTCAGTATAACGGGACTGCACTGTACTTGTAGATTGATTAGCGGAGAACTGCTGGTTTTATCATCTTGAGACCTCGAATCCAGGAACATGATGTATCTCTCCACTTATTCAGCAATTCTGTGTCCTTTGGTAACGTTTTATAGTTTTTTTCCAATGGGGCTGTCTTGTTTGTTTGTTGTTAGGATTATTCTTGGCTATTTTACAGTTTCTTCATTCTTTTTTTTGTGAATAGATTTCTAATTACATTTTGGTTGGTGATTGCTGGTGTATAACTAATATCTGTGGGTATTTGCTATGTTCCATACACTGCTCTGAGCATCTTACACAGTTTTTACGACAAGCTTATGCATAGGTCCTTTTATTATTTCTGCGTTACAGATAGAGAAACTGGGCTTTAAAGAGGTTAAAAAATTCATCTAAGATCACACGGTCACTAGGTGGCAGAGGCAGAAGCCCTGAGCCTACACTCCTTTCCACTATCCAATGCAGCATGCCAGCTACCTCATCCAATACTGATTCTGGTTGTAATAATGTTTTAGTTGAGTCTGTTGGATTTTGTAGGTAGACAACTATATTGTGTGTAAATAATGACCATTTTTATTTAGTCTTTTTCCATGCCTCTTGTTGGATACATAGTTTTGTGAATATCTTACCATCATTTCTCAGGAAGTCTGACCCGTCAGTTTTTCCTTTAGCACTGGAACATACTGCCATTTCTTTCTCTTGGGAGTGGGTGAAGCTGTTGTGTGTAGAGGCCAAGTATATGGAAAATAGAGTGTAGAAACTCTTCTTGCAGCCCCAACACACTTCTTGTTAAATTCAATAGATTGTATGTTATTCCATTGAACTGTGAGTTTTTGTTTCCTATGTAGTTAATTTTTTCTCTGTATATTAATTCTCTTCTTCCATTGCTCAAGTTTCTAAATTTCTGCTTCTTGAGTGGAGTGGGTACATTTGGGAACAAATGTGTCTATCCACCTCAAGCCTCCTCTGATGTCGCGTGGGCCACGGTCTTGGCCAGGCTGACCTTTTACTACTGGCGTAAGTGGGAAGTAACCATTTTGTGTTTCTGTGGAGGCATTTCCAGGTGTGGGACTGCACTCCTCTGTGGGGAAGCAGAAACCCTGCTTTGGTGGCCCTTGTTGGTTAGAGCTGCAGGATGAGGGTAAGCATTGGCATCCTCAGCCTCAGGACACTCTCTCTGGAGCCTGACCTAGGTGGTTATTTGCACCATCTTGTCCTGAGGCTGTGTGTGTGTGTGTGTGTGTGTGTGTGTGTGTGTGTGTGTGTGTGTGAGAGAGAGAGAGAGAGCGAGAGAGAGAGAGAGAGAGTGTGTGTGTGTGTGTGTGTGAGAGAGAGAGAGAGAGAGAGAGAGAGAGAGAGAGGAAGATGGATGACTAGGAGAGGTGTTCCAGGCCTCTGCCAGCTGTGGGGGACTGTCTGTTCTCTGTTGCCTAGTGCCTAGTTGAGGAGGAGGCCAGTGGAGCCTGCTATTTTGATCTGGAGCTTCCTTCCTCACCTTGAGCTATGGTCAGTCCCAGAGCTTCAGCCCAAGCTGTGCCAGGCCACCTTTGCTGACACCTGCTCCAGCAGGCAGCTCATTATTGGGTTCACCTGCTCTTGGCCATGAGTCAGTGGACAGGAGTATCTGGTTTTGTGTTTTCTACAAGATGTAAATAATGTTTTGGTCTTAAAAATGTAGCACACCCTCATTAAAGAATATTTGGAAAATAAAGAAAATTTGAGAAGAAAGAATTGCTAATCACTCTATTGCCCAAACACAATCACTTTTAGCACTTTAGTATGTTTCCTTCCACTCTTCCACCATAAAATGAGGCTCTAATATTTGCACCTCTAAAGATACCAAGAGAATTAAGCATCTTCTATAATAATAAAAGGGTAATATGCTAATTAGACCAGATGTCTTCCGGACGTCATTCCAGACGTCCTTCCTGACAAAGCCGGGGCTGCAGGGAAGCCAGCCTGGGTCCAGGGTGTCTGCTAGTGGCCAGAGGAGAGAAGCTGGGTGCCGGCGGGAAGCTGGTGCCGACAGCCCAGGTCCTGGATGCCGGAGGGAAGCCCATGCTGGCAGCTGGGGGAAGGAAGGCCTACTCTTGCACGAATTTTCGTGCATTGGGCCTCTAGTTGACATATAACTTTATATTAGTTTCAGGTGTATGACATAATGATTTGATATTTGTATACACCACAAAATGATCACCACAATAAGTCTAGGTACCATTCATCACCATACATAGTTACAAAATGTTTTTCTTCTGATGCAAACTTTTAAGATTTTCTCTCTCATAACTTTCAAATATGCAATGTGGTATTATTTATTATAATCACCGTGCTATACATCGCGTCTCTATAACATTTATTTTATAATGGAAGTTTGTATCTTTTGACACCCATCACCCCCAACCCCCTCCCCTCTGGTAGCACCAATCTGTTCTTTGTGTTTATGAGCTTGTTTTTTGTTGTTGTTGTTTTGATTTGCTTGCTTATTTTTTAAACTTATAATAGGTTTATTTTCCTCACCCAAGGATATTATTTCCATTGATTCTTTCAAAGAGAGTGGAGGGGAGGGAGGAGGTTAGGTGGGGGGGAGGGGGGAAGAGAGAGAAAGAGAGAGAGAGAGAAAGAGAGAGAGAAAGAGAGAAACACTGATGTGAGAGAGACACATCGATTGGCTGCCTCTTGCATGCTCACTGACCAGGGCTGGGTTATCAAGCCTGTAACCGAGGCATGCACCCTCCACCTCCACCAGCAACTGAATTCATGACCCCTAGGTCCGAAGGCTGACACTCCAACCACTGAGCAAACTGGCCAGGGCAGTTATTTTAAAACTTATCATCCTTCTTCAATTCTGAGATGCCATCATTTCATATTTTATTATAATATGTATTATTGCTAACATCTTTTAATATTCCACATATAAATGAAATTATAAGGTGTTTGTCTTTCTCTGTCTGATCTATTTAACTTAGCATATGACCTCAAGGCCCATGTCTACTCATGTCCTCTGCCCATTTTTGTTGTTGTTTTGCTGTTGAGTTGTATGAGTTCTCTATATATTTGGGATATTAGCCCCTTGTCGGATATATGATTTGCAAATAATTTTCCCATTTAGTGGGTTGCCTTTTCATTTTTGTTGATTATTTCCTTTGCTCTTCAGAAGATTTTTAGTTCGGTATAGTCTCACTTGTTTATTCTTTCTTTTGTTAGTTTTGCTTTTGGAGTGAGATCCAAAAAAATTATTGCCAAGATTGATGTCAAGGAGCTTATGTTTCTTCTCTAGGAGTTTCATGATTTTAGGTCTTATATTCAAGTCTGTAATCCATTGTGAGTTAGTTTTCGTGTTGGTGAAAGATAATTTTGTGTATGGTTTCATTCTTTTGCATGTAGCTGTCCAGTTTTCCCAACACCATTTATTGAAGAGACTGTTCTTTCCCCATTGTATATTCTTGCCTCCTTTGTTGTTAAAAAATAATAATAAAGATCTTATTATCTTTTAGTTTGACGAGCAAAATTGTGTTTACCTTTCCCTCCCTGGTCTTACAGCTTCAGTTCTGGGTATCTTCTCCTCCCTCCCCACCTTCATAGGCAGGCACTACTGGAGATGCAGGCCCCATAAGCATGCTCCTGCCCCTATCACTGATGTGACTCTTGGTCTTCTGGTCTGTGTATTGCATGCAGGTGGATGTTGGTTGGAGTGAACAAGATTTATTTGCCTCTTTTTTTTTTCTTTCTTTTCCAAGCCCATCTATTTCCCTTCCCCGCTGGGTTGCTCAGGGTGCCCTGTTGTCTAGAATTTGGAAACTGGCTGCCTCACTCTTTCACCTGCCCTGGCCTATGTCTCTCCTCTTCTTGACTTCTGTTGACCTCCTGTTCCCACTGCGCTAGTTCCTCCCTCACGGTACTGTCACTGCACTACTGCTCCTGGCTTCCCCTCACTGGGTGAGTTTGCGTGACCTTCACATGTATTCATGCTTCGGGACTTAGCCACTGCAGTGATGTCAGTGGTGCAGGTTAGCAGATGGCGGCGGCAGCAATGAGACCTGACATGTTCTAATGACTCCTTCCTTCCCGTCCTTGCTGGCCAAGCCAGTGGAGGGGCAGGGGTTTCCTTGAAGCATTTTAGGAGGGGGCCAAGGGAAGTCAGGTTTGGGGGGGCTCCCAGGTGCTGATGAGGCCCGTGACCTTTGCTGCTATAATATCAGTGTTTCACAAGTGGGGCGGTTTAGGAGCCCACTTGCAGCCCATCAAAAATTGATTTAATTGCAATTTTTCCTCCAATTAGGAGCACTGGAGCCTGACTAATTGGAGTAATAGAGAGTAATAAGGCTCAGATAAAAAGCCTTCCTCGGCGGCCTTTGTATCTCGTGTCAGTGCCTGTCAGAGGTCAGAGAGCTTGCATATTCTATTAGGCAGCCCAGCCTTCATTTGTACAAATTAGTTTACCCAACAGTAATTAAAATGCCAATGCGGGTTGAAGAGAACTGAATACACTTGATGGGCATGTTGGTGAATGATGTGACAGCTCTGGTGGCCTCCCTTGCCAAAGTGTGTCAACCTCGGCTCGGAGGCGGCTGGGGCTCGGGCCAGCTGGGCGGCTCCGGGCCAGCCACGGGGCACAGCTGCTGAGCACGCCGCTCTGTCTCTCCTTTCATCTTCCAGGTGGAGTCACTTGTTCATTTGTCCATTCATTCATTCAACAAGCACTTGAGGTTTCAGTATGTGTCAGGCATTATACTAGGTGCTGGGAAGAGAACTTATGTGGTAAGGGGTATAAAACCCCTTGGGCTCTGGAATCAAGACTGACTGGGTTCAAATTCCAGTCCTCCTACCTGCTCCCTGTGTGAGCTAGAGCAGCTGACGTTACTGCTCTGTGCCTCAGTTTCCTCGTCTGTAAAATAGGGAAAGTAAAACCTACTGCACCGGGTTATGAAGATTAGATAGACTAACGCTTTTGAAACACTTGCTCAGAACCTGGCACCTAGCAAGTGCTCAATAAGTTACACCCAACTAATTTCCCTTCATACCTTTCTCTCTCTTCTGTATTTTGTTATTTTCTATTC